>NC_045428.1:535998450-536226122 GCF_902635505.1 Sarcophilus harrisii
AGTGTGGCCTTATGTGCCATGTTTTTCTGAAATCATTAATTCTTCTAGCATAATAGTATTCAATTACAGTAATATACAACAACTTATTTAGCCATTCACCAATTGATGGACATACTCTCCATTTATAATTCTTTTCCATCACAAAAAGAGCTTCTATAAATATTTTATGCAAATAGGTCCTTCTCTTGCTTTTTAAAATCTCTTTTGCATACAGACCTAGTAGAGATATTGCTGGGTCAAAAGATATGCACAGTTTATAATACAGTTTGAAATCTAGTATGGCTAGGCCATCTTTCCTTATTTTCTTTTTCATTAATCTATAAAGTTGTAATAATCAAAACCACCTAGTATTGGCTAAGAAATACAGTAGTGGATCAGTAGAATAGTTTAAATATATAAAATTTTGTATTAACTGATCATAGTTATTAATATGTGTAATAAATCCAGAGATTCAAACTTTTAGAACAAAAGTTCACTATTTGACAAAACAGTTTGACAGAAACTAATTGTGATCTGTCGCTGTATTCTAAGAAAAGGTAAAAATGTGTATGTGACAGCAATAAAAGCTGTTACTATGAACAAATTAGTGGATCATGAAATAAGTTATCTGTCAGATCTATGTGCAAATGAAGAATTTATACCCAAACAAGATATAGAAGGCATTAAGAGACAAAAGTTTTTTTTTTAATTGTATTCATATAGATTCCTGAGAATTTTGTGTAGTTTACCATTGTTTTAAATGGAACTTCTCTTTTTATCTCCTATTGATGGACTTTGTTGGTAGTATATAGAAATGTTGATGATTAATGTAGATTTATTATACTTTGTAATTTTACCAATGTCGATAACTTTTTCAAGTAGCTTACTAATTGATTCTCTAGAATTCTCTTAAAATATCATTATATCATCCGCAAGAATTATAGTTTTCTTTGTTTATTTCATATTTTAATTCTTTTGATTTCTTCTTATTGCTCTAGCTAGCATTTCTTGAACAGTAGTGATGATAATTTTCACCTTTGCTTCACCCTTGACTTTATTGTGAAAGCTTATAGTTTATTTTTATTTCAGGTAATGTTTGCTGATTGTTTTAGATAAATACTAATCATTTGAAGGAAAACTCCATTAATTCCAATGTTTTATAGTGTTGTTTTTAAGAGGTGGGCATTATATTTTTTGAAAAGCTTTTTCTTCAACTATTTTTAAAATTATCTTTTGATTTCTGTTGGTTTTGCTATTAATATGATCAATTATGCCAAGCCTAATATTCATTGAGCCCTGCATCCCTGACATAGATATCAGCTAATTATAATGTATGATCCTTGTGATATACTATTATAATCTCATCTCCTTGCTACTATTTTATTTAAAATTTTTGCATCAATATTCATTAGAAAAGGTATATAGATATAGATATAGATATTTCTATATTTTTGCTCTTCCTGGTTGAGGTATCAGCACCATATATGTATTGTAAAAGAAATTAGTAGACTCCTTCTTTGCTCATTTTTCCAAACAGTTTATGTAGCATTGAAATTAATTGTTCTTTAAATGTTTGATACAATTCACTTCTAAATACATCTTACCCCAGGGAATTTACTTAAATTGTTCTTTAATGGTTCACTGAATTTCTTTTTTTATTATTGTGTGGTTAAGTATTCCATCTCCTTTTCCGCTAATTTGAGAAATTTACATTGTTGTAAATATTCATCCAGTTTGCTCAGATTGTCAGATTTATCATAATATAATTAGGTAAAACATCTCCTAATAATCGTTTCAAATTCTTCTTCATTGGCAGTACAATAGCCTATTGCATTTTTGATAGTGATCATTTGGTTTCCTTCTTTTTTTTTTTTTTAAGAATCCATGGGGGGGGGGTGGAGCCAAGATGGCGGAGAAGGCACACATGACTTTCTAAGCTCTTCTCTTACTCTCTTTATCAATATTATATCGAGCCTCAAAAATAGTCTTGACTGCTACAATTCATAAAGATAAAAAGTATAACAACTCACCAGCTGAAGAAAATCTTCAGTCTCGCCAAAAAAGGTTTGTTCCAGGGCCAGGGCGGAGATCAGCATAGACTGGGAGAGAAATTAGTTTCCCAAGGAGAGCCTCAAACTGGGGGAGAGAAGATTCAGAAAGCTCATAGCCCCAACCCAAGAGGGCTTTTCCCCTTGGGGAGACCTGCAGGGCAGGAGGACACAGCCCGGGTTAGCCTCTAATCTGTGCAGTGGGGGGCTCAGCTTGGAGCCATAGAGTTTTTGCAGGGCCGATTTGCATCAGGCAGAGATGGGGCAGAGACTTCCAGGCAGACTTCTGGTAGAATAGGCCATTTCGTGGCCCTACCCACAGTCCCCCAAGAGGCTCGGCCTGGGGCAGGACACTTTCACCCCTTAGTCTCCCAGCCCGGGTCAACCAACCCACACAGCCCAACTGGCACCAATAGCTCCGCCATGCTGAATCCACCTCCTGTTGGGGAAGGAAAATTCACCAGAGCACCCCATACCCCGGAGCCGAAACCGGTTTACATCTTCCCTGCCTGCAGAGGAAGTGGTAACCCCCCTTTGCCTAGGAGGCAAAAGCAAAGGCTTTAAAACATGAATAAAAAGATAAAAGAAGATTACAGTTTATACAAAAAAGAGCAGGCAGCAAACCTGAAGAGACTAATAGCAACAGGAAGAAATACCTTGGAATGTCACCTATCCCCTTTTACATGATGCTTTCAAGAAGAGACATTAAAATTCAAAAGAGAGTTAGAAGAAAATGGGGAAAGGAAAGAGGCCTTTAAAGAGGAAAAACTTTCTGAAATACGAATTGAAAAGAAAAAAATTCCCGGAAATGAGGAAACAAAATTTGAATTGAAAAAAAAAATTTCAGGAAAATAAGAATTGTGAATTGAAAATAAAGAATTCACTAGAAAGAGGATTTGTGAATTAAAAAGACAAAGAACTGAAGAAAGTAGGATCTGTGAATTGAAAAGAAAAACCCAAAAAAATAAATTAGTGAATTGAAAAAATTCCATAGAGAAAAACAATTCATTTAAAAACTAATTGACATATACAGAAAGAAGTAAAAAAAAAGCTAATGAAGAAAATAACCTTTAAAAATTAGAACTGAAAAATAGAAACTAAGATTCATTGAGACAGCAAGAACCAGTCAAGCAAAATCAAAAAATGACAAACTGAAAACCATGAATTATCTACTTGCAAAAACGAAGACTTAAAAATAATCAGGAGATAATCTGAGGATTTTGACCTTGAAAACTATGATGAAAAAAAGAGCCTAGATACTATTTTACAAAAAATCATCACATCACCAACAAAATCCAACAGCAAGAGGTACAAAGAGAAATTCCATTAAATAACTTGAAGATAAATTATTTAATCATCTACCAAAGGAAAGTCAGGAATTATATGAGTAAATTACAAAAAACGTTCCAAAAATAAAGTCAGACTTAAACAATTGAAAAATATCAATGCCCTGGATAGGTCACAAATATAATAAAGATGACAATCCCTAAACTAATCTATTTATTTAGTGCAAACCAATGACTTCCAAGAAAATATTTTAATGATCTAGAAAAAGTAACAAAAAATATATGGAATAATAAAAGGTCAAGAATTAAAAGAATAATGAAAAAAATCTAATGAAGGTGGCTTAGCTGTCCTGATCTAAAACTATTTATAGCAGCAGTCACCCCATTTGGTATTAAAGAAAATTAGTTGATCAATGGAACAGGTTAGGTTCACAAGACGAATAGTCAACTATAGAATTTAGTGTTTCACAAACCCAAAGATCCTCACTTTTGGGGATAAGAATTCATTATTTGACAAAACCGCTGGATAACTGGAAATTAGTATGGCAGAATTAGGATGGACCCAACCCTTAACACCGATACCAAGATAAGATTAAATGGGTCCATGATTTAACAAAAGAAGAGATTATAAAAAAATTGGAGGAACATAGGATAAATTCTCTCAGACTTGTGGAAGAGGAAGAAATTTTGACTAAAAGAATAAAATTATTGATCAAAAAAATAGAAAATTTTGAATACATCAAATTAAAAAGTTTGTACAAACAAAACTAATGTAAACAAGATTAGAAGGAAGCAACAAACTGGGAAAACATCTTCACAGTTAAAAGGTTCGATAAAAGGCCCATTTCCAAAATATTTAGAGAGCTGACTCTAATTTATAAGAAACCAAGCCATTCTCCAATTGATAAATGGTCAAAGGCTATGAAAACAATTTTCAGATGATGAAATTGAAATCATTACCATCATATGAAAGAATGTTCCAAATCATTATTAATCAGAGAAATGCAAATTAAGACAACACTAAACCACCACACACCCGTCGATTGGCTAAGAACAGGAAAAAATAATGATGAGTGGAGGGTTGTGGGAAAACGGGAATGGGATACATTGTTGGTGGAGCTGTGAATAAATCCAACCATTCTGGAGAACTGAATTATGCCCAAAAGTTATCAAACGGGATACCCTTTGATCCAGCAGGTTTTATCGGGCTTATACCCCAAGGAGAACAAAGAGGGAAAGGGGACTAGTATGGGCCACAATGTTTGTGGCAGCCCTGTTTGGTGGTAGGAACTGAGTGGATGCCCACAATTGAGAATGGTTGGGTAAATTGTGGTATATGAATGTTTGGAATATTATTGTTCTGTAAGAAAAATGACCAGCAAGATGAATATAGAGAAGCTCGGAGAAATTACATGAACTGATCCTAAGAAATGAGGAGCCAAGAGATCATTTATACGTCAACAACAATACTCTATGAAGATGTAATCTGATGGAAGGGATTTCTTTGACAAAGAGACCTAACAGTTTCAATTGATCAATGATGGACAGAAGCAGCTACACCCGAAAGAAAAAACACTGGTAAATGAAGTAAACTGTTTGATTTTTGTTTTTCTTCCCGGTTATTTCTACCTTCTGAACAATTTCCTGTGCAACAAGAAAACTGTTTGGATCTGCACACATGCATTGTATCTTGATATACTAGGACATATTCAACATATATAGGACTGTTTGCCATTAGGGAGGGGGAGGGTGGGAGGGAAAAAACTGAACAGAAGGAGTGCAAGGGATAATGTTTAAAAAAAAATTACCTTGGAGGAGTCTGTCAAAAAAAGTTTAAATAAAAAAATCATCAAAGAGAACGCCCAATGTAATGAATCAGAAGGTAAAATAGGCATTGAAAGAATTCATCGAAAATTTCTGAAAGAGACCCTAAAATAAAAACCCCAAGGAATATTGTCCAAATTTCAGACATCAGATTAGGGAAAAAAATTTTAAAGCAGCCAAAAAAAAACAATTTAAATACCGAGGTGCCCAATAAGGATCACCCAATATCTGGCTGCCCCACATTAAAGGATCGAAGGCCTGGAATCGATATTCTGAAAGGAAAAGAACTTGAAAAGGCCAAGAATAAACTACCGTTGTGAACATTTTTTCCAGGGAAGAAGATGGACATTTAATGAAACAAATGAATTCCATTTGTTTCTAAGGAAAACCAGAACTAAACAAAAAATTGGTTCCAACCATAGAACTGAAGGAATAGGAAAGGTAAAAAGAATTTTGAGAATTGTATTTCTGTTGTGGATATAAAAAAGAATAATGTATAATTTGATTTTACTGATATAACATAAAAAGGGAAGTAGATATGGAAAAGGAATGATGGCAGAATAAAGTGGGAAGGAGGGATAAAAAGAGGGTAACCACATCCCACGAAGAGGCAAAGAAAACTTATCATATCTGAGGGAACTTAGAGAGGGGGAGGAACATTGTGTGAATCTTGCTCTCATCAGAGTTGGATCAAAGAGAAAATAATTGACATTTATTTTAGAAAAAAATCTTTCTCGCCTCATTAAAAAAGGGGGAGAGGAAAAGGGCAAAAGAAAAAGAGTAATAAGGGAAGGAAGGGAAAAGATTCAAAGGGGGGAGGGAGGGATTCTAAAGAGGGTAAGCATCGTGATACAAGTGGGGTACATAAGTTCAAAAAGGGGAAAGAAGGTTGGGGGAGGCAAGAAAAAGTAAAGCATAATCTGGGGTAATGAGGATGGCAGGAAATACAGAATTAATAATTCTAACCGTAAATGTGAATGGGATGAACTCCCCCATAAAGAGGAGGCAGAAAGCAACTGGATCAAAGCAGAACCCACAACATGTTGTTTACAAGAAACACATTTAAAGCAGGGAGATTATGAGTAAAGGTAAAAGGCTGGAGAAAAACCATTATGCTTCAGGTGAAGTCAAAACAGGGGTAGCATCCTTATTTCAGATCAACAAAAGCAAAAAATTGATCTAATTAGAAGAGATAAGGAAAACCACATCCCTAAAGGGTAGCATAAACAACGAAGCAATATCAATATTAAACATATATGCAAAAAGTGGTATGGCATCCAACTTCCTAAAGGAGAAGTTAATGAGTTAAGAAGAAATAGACAACAAACTGTAATAGTGGGAGATCTCAACCTTGCACTCTCAGAATTAAAAACCCCACAAAACAAATAAGAAAGAAATTAAAGAAGTAAATAGAATAAGAAAAATTAGGTATGTTAGATCTTTAGAGAAAATTGAATGGAGACAGAAAAATATTTTCTTCTCAAGTTCAGGAACCATTCAAAAATTGACCATATATTAGGAATAAAGACCCTCAAAATTAAATGCAACAAAGCAGAAAATATTATGATGCAATAAAAAACTACATTCAACAAAAATTAGGGTAAATCCAAAAGTAATTGAAACTAAACAATCTCATCTTAAAGAATGATTGGGTGAAGCAGCAAATTATAGATACAATTAATAACACTAAGATAATGACAATGATGAGACATCATCCAAAATTTTGGGAATGCAGCAAGGAAATTTTATATCCTTAGAGGCTTACTTGAATAAAACAGAGAAAGAAAAGATTAATGAATTGGGCTTTTGCAACTAAAAAACCTAAAAAAAACCAAATTAAAACCCCCAATCAAATACTAAATTAAATTTAAAATTAAAAGGAGAAATTAAAAATATTGAAAGTAAAAAACTATTGAACTAATTAATAAAACTAAGAGTTGGTTCTATGAAAAGCCAATAAAATAGATAAGCCTTTGGTAAATCTGATTAGAAAAAGGGAGGGAAAATGAAATTAATAATCTTAAAAAAAAAGGGAGAACTTTCCACCAATGAAGAGGAAAATTAGAGAAATAATAAGGGAGTTATTTTGCTCAATTTTATGCCAATAAATTTGATAACCTAATGAAATGGATGACTACCTCCAAAAATATACACTTCCCAGACAACAGAGGATGAAGTAAATTGTTTAAAGCCCCATTTCAGAAAAAAGAAATAAAACAGGCAATTAAACAACCCCTAAGAAAATCCCTAGGACCAGGTGGATTTTACATGTGAATTCTACCAAACATTTAAAGAACAATTCCCCAATGTATATAAAAATTATTTGATAAAAATAGGGAAAAGGAGTCCACCAAATTCTTCTATGACAAGACATGGTCCTGATACCAAACCATAGGTTGAAAACAGAGAAAGAAAAAAGACCAATCTCCCAAGAATATTGATGTAAAAAATCTTAAAAAGATATTACAAAAAGACTACAGAAAATCATCCCCGGATAATACACTATGATCAAGTAGGATTTATACCAGAGTGGGGATGGTTAATATTAGAAAACAATCAGCATAATTGGCCATATTAATAACCAAATTAACAAAACCACATGATCATCTCAATAGATGCAGAAAAAGATTTGACAAAACCAAATCCATTCCTATTAAAAACACTTGAGAGATAGGAATAATGGACTTTTCCTTAAAATAACCAAAGCATCTATTTAAAACCATCAGTAAGCATCATATGGGAGACAAACGCAACCATTCCCAAAGATTGAGGAAACAAGGTTGCCCACTATCACCATTACTACTTAATATTGTATTAGAAAAAAGTTTCAATAAGAGTGAGAAAGGGAAAAAGGAATAAGAATAGGAATGAGGAAAACCAAATTATCACTTTTTGCTGAGATCTGATGGTATACTAGAGAACCCCAGGGAGATTCTACTAAAAAGTTATTAGAAATAATCCACAACTTTAGCAAAGTTGTGGTTATAAAAAAACCCAAAAGTTCAGATTCTTATTATACTAACAAAACCAACAGTCAGACGCAAAAAGAAATTATTTAAAGTAACTACTGATAATATAAAAATATTTAGGAATCTATCTGCCAAGGGAAAATCAGAAACTTTATGAAAAATTACAGACCACTTTTCACACAAATTAAGTCTGATCTAACCAATTGAAAAATATTAAATGCTCTTTGGATAGGGCAAGCAAATATAATAAAGATGACAATATTACCTAAACTAATCTATTTATTTAGCGCTATACCAATCAGACCCCAAAAACTATTTTAATGAGCTAGAAAAAAAAAACAAAATTCATATGGAAAACAAAAGGTCAATAATTTTGGGAATTAATGAAAAAAAAAAAATCAAATGAAGGTGGCTTAGCTGACCAGATCTAAAAACTATATTTAGAGCAGCAGTTACCAAGACTATTTGGTATTGGCTAAGGAATAGATTAATTGATCAGTGGAATAGATTAGGTTCAAGGGATAAAACAGTCAACAAATATAGCAACCTAGCCTTTGACAAACCCAAAGATCCCAGCTTTTGGGATGAACATGTTTGAAAAAATTCGGGAAAATTGGAAACTAATATGGCAGAAACTAGGCATTGATCCATACTTAACACCGGCACCAAAATAAGGCAAAATGGGTTCAGACCCAGGCATAAAGAATGAAATTTTAATAAATTAGAAAACAGGATATTTACCCCGACCTGTGGAAGGGAAGGTCTTTAGACCAAAGAAGAACAGGAGCATTACTGATCACAAATAGAAAAATTTCCCGAAAATTTTGCCAAAATAATCCAAGATTAGAAGGAAGCAATAAACTGGGAAAAAATTTTTACAGTCGAAGGTTCTGATAAAGGCCTCTTTCCAAAAAATATAGAGAATTCCAATTTATAAAAATCGCCTTTCCAATTGAAAAAATGGTCAAAGGATATGAACAGACAATTTCACATGAAGAAATTGAAACTATTTTAGTCATATGAAAAAGATGCCCAAGTCATTATTAATCAGAGAAATGCAAATTAAGACAACTATAAGATATCCCATACACCCCGATTGGCTAAGATGACAGGAAAAACATAATGATGATTGTTGAGGGGATGGAAAACTGGGACATTGATGCATTGTTGATGGAGTTGTGAACGAATCCAACCATTTTAAAGTAGTTTGGAACTATGTCAAAAAGTTATCAAACGGCATACCCTTGATCCAGCAGTGCCATGGGTATATCCCAAAGAGATTATAAAGAAGGAAAGGATGTATGTGCACGAATGTTTGTGGCACCCTCTTTGTAGTGGTAGAAACGAAATTGAGTGGATGCCCATCAGTTGAGAATGGGAAAAATTGTGGAATGAAATTATGGAATATTATTGTTCTGTAAGAAATGACCAACAGGATGATTTCAGAAAGGCCTGGAGAGACTTACACAAACTGATGCTGAGTGAAACGAACAGGGCCAAGAGATCATTATATACTTCAACAACAATACTATATGATGTCCAGTTCTGATGGACCTGGCCATCCTCAGCAATGAGATCAACCAAATCAGTCCCAATGAAGCAGTAATGAACTGAACCAGCAATGCCCAGAGAAAGAACTCTGGGAGATGACTAAAAATCATTACATTGAATTCCCAATTCCTATATTTTTGCCCACCTGCATTTTTGATTTCTTTCACAAGCTAATTGTACAATATTTCAGAGTCTGATTCTTTTTGTACAGCAAAATAACAATTTGGTTGTGTATACTTATTGTGTATCTAATTTATATTTTAATATATTTAACATCTACTGGTCATCCTGCCATCTGGGGGAGGGGGTGGGGGGTAAGAGGTGAAAAATTGGAACAAGAAGTTTGGCAATTGTTAATGCTATAAAGTTACCTATACATATAACCTGTAAATAAAAGGCTATTAAATGAATAAATAGAAAAAAAAGAATCCATTAGCCAATTTTTTTTCTATCTTTTTAAAAATAAAACCACTTCTTGTTTTATTTATTAAATCAATAGTTTTCTTACTGTCAATTTTATTAATTTCTCTTAGGATTTTCAGGATTTCCAATTCGGTATTTAATTAGGGATTTTTATTTGTTCTTTTTCTATTTTTAATTGTATGCTCGATTATTTGATCTTCCCTTTTTTCATTTTATTGATATATGAAGTTTACATCTCAATAAGTAATTAGGAAGGTCAGTGATTGTAGAAACCTGAGCAATTGCTTACCAAACATTAAAACCAAAGAACAATAGGTAGTAAGTGCATTGTCCCTGCATCACTTTTATAAACTATTAAACAGAGGATAAGAGGAATTAGAACAATGACAAACACATAGTGATCTGTATGCCATATTAGAAGTTATACTAGTACCCTACTAAAAAGGCATAGGTTTGGTGATTTTTCCTTTTCTCATAATGGTTTCACACTGAGAAAATGTTATGTACTGCTATAACATATTATAATATAACATTACACACACAATAGAGAGAGAGAGAGAGAACTTCATGTGTGTTGAGAACAATGCTAAGTGTCAGTATCCCAAAACAAAATTCAAATAAGAATTTTTCCTATTTAGTTTTGTAGAATTTAATGACATAACCTTCATCATTTGCAGACTCAGGTGCCAGAAACCAATTCACCTCCAGAGAAAGGAAAGGGTAACAGAAGGCCAACAAAGAAGCTAATTGAATAGGAAAAAGTCCCATAGACATATGAGAAGAAATGTAAAATTCTGTATCTGAGACACAATTACTATATATTTGTGTCTTCCAGATCCTTGCCAAGAAACATAGGAAACAACTGATTCTCAATTATTTCTCATTTATCAAGCTAACAATTTCTCCTGTCTTTCACTTTTTCCATTCCTGAGTGAACTCTTCATTCCACAGTCAAATATGTGATTTTCAACAACTTATCCAGACTTGACTTTTCTTTTTCAGTTTTTGGACTCTGTAATTATTAAAATATAAGGAGCAGAAACAATAGACATTCACCTTCTAGGATTCTTTTTTTTCCCATTATACTCAAACTTCCTTATGACCCTAAATAGCCTGCCTTTATTTCTCACTCTGACTACTATCTAACTGCCTATGTATTTAAGTTCAATTAAATAGCACTGTCCCTTTTCCTAGTCCTACAATCACAATCCTAGTGTCTGTATTTCATTGTCCCAGCCCTTTATCATGTACCAGACTTACCAAATTCAGTCAAACTGCAGCATTCTCTGAGTAACAAATTTGAACACTACAGTCAGGGTTCTGTTGAGATCAGTGTATATTTACATTGAAAAAGGAGCCCTCCTGGGAATGACTTCTACCTAGGAATTCCCTGGAAACTAGAAAGCAAGGACATGAACAGAGAAGACATGAGTTCCTGACAATCAGACACATCTGGGACATTCAACCTTTTTTGGCCACTACCCACAGAGACAAAAAAAAAAAAAAAATACAGGCGGTGGAGGGGCTTTTACTTGTTCTCTTCTTTCTTCCTTTCTCATTGTATATTCCCTTCTTTACTGTTACTTCTTCTTTTCATAGTGTATTCATCTAAACAAATTGAGCCTTTTTCATATATATTATAAACAATGTAATATATATGTTAGTATTATATCCTATTTATATGAGTGTGTCTTTGTCTTAATACATTGTATATTGTCTAAGGACATAAATAGTGATTTGATATAGTTAATCCCCTCCAGGAAAGTATATCAGTGGTGTCAAAATCAGGTAAAATTAGGGGCCACCAATCTTTACATAAGGATCCTTAAAGGCTATATACTGACTTAAAAAATTATATATCACCATTAGCTACATTTTATTATTTTTTATCTTTTTGGTTAAGTATTTCCCAATTACATTTTAAAATGGTTGAGATTGTATGCAGCCTGTGAGTTGTTTGTTTGACACCATGTTGTTCATATAAAATGCTTAGGAAATATTTGTTGAATGAATGAATGAACCAAAAAAGACAACATTACTTTTGCATAGAGCCTACTACTAATTATAGGAATTTAATACTTTTCTGTCATATATGATGAGTTAATTTAAAGGGGAAAGAGGTGTCTAAATTCATGTCACCAGGCAGAGAAAAAAGAGGGGGAAAATGAGAGGAAGGCAGATAGAATGAGAGGAGAAAGAAAAAAAGAGAGGTGAGAGAATAATTATTGCAATCTAATGTAGGCATAAATGGCAACATTCTGGAGTCCCCTGAAATTGAAGAATTAAGAGTTCTGTTAAAAGCTGGTAGGCCACTGGCCACATCATTTAGCAAGAAGATTGTTTTTTAAATTTATATCCCTAACTTCCAGTAGAGTGCCTGGAAGTTGTTCAAAAGTCACTTAATAAACATATGTCGGATACCTACTAGGTGGTATTGTGAATAGAGAGCTAGGCCTAGAGTCAGGAAGACCTGCTTTCAAATCTAGCAGATGCACTTCCTAACTCTGTGACCCTAGGTAAATTACTCAACTTCTATTTGCTTCAGTCTTATGTGTAAAATGAATATGATAATAGCACCTACATTTCAGGGTTGTCATGAGGATCAAATGAAATAACAACAAAGTATTTCAGATAGCACCCTAAATGCCCTAAGCACTTTATAAATACCAGCCATTATTATCATAGAGGTAAGACTTTATTGATTGACTTCCATGTGAATCATTGTCATGCATCATAGAGGGAGTTGTCAGGCATTATAGGGGCATAATAGATAGAGAGTTGAACATGGTATCACAAAAACCTTTGTTCAGATTCAGCCTCACACACTGACTAGCTGAGTGATCATGGATAATTAGCAACCTCCATCTTTGCTTCATAAAGAATAACACCTATTTGTGGCCAAAAAAAAAAAAAAAAAAACTAGAGTACATTATGGAATGCAAAATGGTAATTTTTGATTACATTAAGTTAAAAAGTTTTTTGTACAAACCAAACCAATGCAGACAAATTTAGAAGGGAAGCAGTAAACTGAGGGAGAAAAAAAAATTTACATCCAAGAGTTGTGATAAAAGCCTCATTACTAAAATACATAGAGAATTGGCTCAAATTTATAAGACTACAAGCCATTCTCCAATTGATAAATGGTCAAAGGATATGAACAAATAATTTTCAGATGAAGAAAGTAAAACCATTTCTAGCCATATAAAGAAATGGTCTAAATCACTATTGGTCAGATAAGTGCAAATTGAGAGAACTCTGAGATACCACTAACATCTCTCAGATTGGCTAAAATGACAAGAAAAGATAATGATGAATTGTTGGAGGGGATATTGGAAAACTGGGACACTAATACATTGTTGGAGGAGTTGTGAACTGATCCAATCATTCTGGAGAGCAATATGGAACTATACTCAAAGGGCTATCAAACTGTGCATACCTTTAGATCCAGAAGTAGCAAAATGAAAAACACAAATGAGACAACTAAAATTAGGTACCTCCCAACAAAACGTTAGGCTAAAGTTGCATTGGGTTTTGCTTGTGAGAATCATAGTATATTTAAAGGAATTAGAGATGGCCTCCAAATGGTCATAAGCCAAAGCTATCAAAAGCAACAAATTATCAAAAGAAGATCACCAGAAAAGATCTGTTTCAATTGGAAATAGGGAGGGAGGCAGCCAGCCAAGCACAAGCAGACTGAGCCAGACACCAGCACAGAGTCCCAGGGTGGTGTGGACTCCCCTAACCAGTGCAGATTTCATGGAGCACTGCAGACTCTATGTAGTGGAGAGTCTATGGGGAGGAATTTATAGCAGTATTGGTTACTCTACTCTGTTTGCAAGCCAGTAGATCAGCAGAGAAGTTAAAAAACATCCAACACAAACACAAAAGGTAAATAGTGAACCCCAAAATGCCAGAATCTCACAGGATCTGGCTATGCCCATCCAGCATTAGGAGTGAGTCAACACTGACACAGCATAGTCATGGACATTTATAGAGGAAGCCACTGCTTGTAGAAGAAGGTTGGAAAACCTCCCCTGCCTTAAAAACAGACCTTAACTTTTAAAAAAAATGAATAAAAAAGTAAAAAGAATTCTAACCATAGACAGCTTTTATAGTGAAAGAGAAGAATAGATTTCAAACCCTGAGATGATTAATAGCAGAACATCTCCAGATGAAGCCCCAAAAGATGATATAACCTGGTCTCCATCACACAAGGCTCTCCTAGAAGAAATTAAAAATGATCTTAAAAGAGAGCTAAAATAAAAACGGGGAAAGTGAATTAAAACTTTACAAGAAGGTTTGGAAAAGGCAAACAATTCATTAAAAGATAGATTTGATAAAATGGAAAAAGAAAACAATTCCCAGAAAAACAGAATTTGTGAAAGAAAAAAAAAAGAAAATAACTTTAAAAAACGAAATTTGTGAAATGGAAAAAATTCCATAGAACAAAACAACTCACTTAAAAATTCAATTGGACAAATACAAAAAGAAGTTAAAAAAATTAAATGAAGAAAATAATTCACTGAAATTCAGAACGGAACAAATGGAAATGAATGACTCAATTAGAATTAGTCAAGCAAAACCAAAAAAAAAAGAAAAAAAGAAAAAATAGAAAAAAAATGTAAAATACCTAATTGGGAAAAACAACAGACCTGGAAAAGAGCTAGGAGAGACAATCCAAGGATTATTGGACTCTCTGAAAATAATGATGAAAAAAAGATCCTACACACTATTTTTCAGGAAATCAGCAAAGAAAACTGCCTGGATGTCATAAAATCAGAAACTAAAATAACCATTGAAAGAATTCATCAAACACCTCCTGAAAGAGAGCCCAAAATTAAAGCTCCAAGGAATATAATGGCTAAATTTCAGAACTATTGGACCAAGGAAAAAATATTACAAGTAGCCAGAAAGAAACAATTCAAATACTGAGGACCCACAATAAGGATTACTCAGGACTAGCAGCTTCCATTTTAAAGAATTGAAGGGCCTGGGATCTGATGAAGGAACTTGGAATGTAGGCAAGAATAAATTGCCCTGCTAACTGAGCATTCTCTTTCAGGGAAGATGGACATTCAATGAAACTAGTGAATTCCATTTATTTTTGATGAAAAGAGTAGAGCTAAACAACAACAACAACAAAAAATGTCCTAAAGAGAAGCATAAAAACATAAAAAGAAAAAAAAACTCTTGAGAACTGTATTTATTTTATGGGTATACATAGAGAGTACATGTATAATCTGATTTTACTGTTATAATATAAAAAAGAAACTAGAGATGGAAAGGGGATTATAGCAGAAAAAAGGGGAAAGTGGAGGTAAAATGAAGGAAATTACATCTCAGAAAGAGGCAAAGAAAACCTCTTATAATTGAGGGAAAGGAAGAAGAGTGATGAATATTGTGGTAATCTTACTCTCATCAGATCTGGCTCAAAAAAAGATTAGATATATTTGGTTTCACTGAGAAACTTCTCTACCTTATAGAAAAGTGGGAGGGAAAAGGGGGAAAGGAAAGGGGTAGGCTAAATAGAAGGGAAAAGAGAAATAGTAGGGGAAAGATATAAGAAAGGGGGAGCATCTCTAATGGGGGAGGACTGCTTGAGACAATACTAGGGAGGAGGAAAAAGGGAAAAGTGTAATGTTCTTGTTGGTTTTCTGGAGGTCCCTGGGGCAGACTTCTTTTCAGTATAATAATCACCATGAGAATAGCCAGGTATTAAAGTCCAAATCCTTTATTATCTCCTTCACAATC
This sequence comes from Sarcophilus harrisii, assembly GCF_902635505.1. Taxonomy (NCBI): domain Eukaryota; kingdom Metazoa; phylum Chordata; class Mammalia; order Dasyuromorphia; family Dasyuridae; genus Sarcophilus; species Sarcophilus harrisii. The sequence continues at coordinate 536,014,282 of NC_045428.1, forward strand.
TAGTTTCCTTGCCTGGGGCCCAGGCCAGCTTTCTGGAGAGTTTTTCAGAGTCTTGGTTTCAGTGGAGAAGCTGAGGAGAGCCCTGCCATAGTGGTGTGAGATGGAGTGAATGTCTTTGAGTCTGAGGGCTTGTGCTTCAGCCTCCAGGCACCACAAAGGTGGATGATGGAATGAATCTGTCTCTCAGTCTCTGATGGCTGTTATATACTCTATTATAATTACATCATCATAAGTGTGAATCTTATAGGACTATATTAAGTACTAAGTATATGTACTGAACTAAAGAACTATTAATCACCATGCTAAACTAAGACATTGATTGTCTTATTAATTCCACTTACACCTTGTAAGAATCCTTGTTTTAAGTACAAGAGTTGGCCCATAATAGAAAAGGAAAGAAAAAATTATAATGTGCGATTAATAAGATGGCAGGAAATCCAGAATTAGTAGTTTTAACTGTAAATGTGAATGGAGTGAACACTCCCATAAAGCATAAGTACATAGCTAACTGGATTGAAAGCCAGAATTCTAAAATATGTTGTTTACAAGAAACACATTTAAAGCAGAGTGATACATAGAGAGTAAATGTAAAAGGTTGGAGTAGAAGCTATTATGCTTCAGGTGAAGTAAAAAAATCAGGGATAACCATCTTGATCTTAGATAAAGCAAAAGCAAAAATTAATCTAATTAAGAGAGATAAGGAAAAAAACTTTATCTTGCTGAAGGGTACCATAGATAATAAACCAATAGAATATTAAACATATATTCACCAAGTGGTGTAGCATCTAAATTCCTAAAGGAAATGTTAAGAGAGTTGCAAGAAGAAATAGGCAGCAAAACTATAATAGTGGGAGATCTCAACCTTACTCTCTCAGAACTAGATAAATCAAATCACAAAAAAAGAAAGAAGTTGAAGAGGTAAATAAAATACTAAAAAAGCTAGGTATGATAGATCTTTGGAGAAAATTGAATGGAAACAGAAAGGAGTACACTTTCTTCTTGGCAGTACATGGAACCTATACAAAAATTGACCATATATTAGGACATAAAAACCTCAAAATCAAATGCAGAAAGGCAGAAATAGAAAATGCATTTTTTTCAGATAATGATGCAATAAAAATCACATGCAATATAAGGCCAGAAGAAAATAGACCAAAAAGTAATTGGAAACAATTACTCATTCTAAAGAATGAAACAGCAAATCATAGAAACCATCAATAATTTCATACAAGAGAATAACAATAATGAAACAACATACCAAAATCTGTGAGATGCAGCCAAAGCGGTAATAAGGGGAAATTTTATATCTCTAGATGCTTACTTACATAAAATAAAGAAAGAAAAGATCAGTGAATTGGGCTTCCAACTAAAAAAGCTAGAAAAAGAACAAATGAAAAACCCCCAATCAAATACCAAACTTGAAATTCTAAAAATAAAAGGAGAGAGATCAATAAAATTGAAAATTAAAAAAAAATTGAATTAATAAATCAAACTTGAGTTGATTTTATGAAAAAAAAACAACAAAATAGATAAACTTTTAGTTAATTTGGTTAGAAAAAGGAAAAAGGAAAATCAAATTGTTAGTCTCAAAAATGAATGTATTTATTAAGCACTTACTGTAGGCCAGACTCTGGAAATACAAAGAGGAAATAATTACTGTTATCAAGACATGTATTCTAATAGATGAGATAATAAGTAGATAAATGCATAATATGTACAGTGTAGATTAAAGTAATCTGAAAGGAAAAGGCAATAATATGAAGGGGACCAGGGGAAACCTATTGCAGAAGATAGGATTTGAACTGAGCTCTGAACAAAAAGAGAGAAATTTAAGGAAGTATAGTATACCAAAATTGGACATCAATTACTTCAAAGATATAGAGAAAGGAAATTAAGTTATATGCTGGAGGAACATAATGGGCCAGTATAGCTAGATTTTAGATTTTGTGAAGGAAAGTATATGAACACTGGAAATTCAATAAAGAACTAGATTAGGAAAAAATGCATAAATGAAGACTTTAGATATTGTCCTAATTTATTTAATGACTGCTCTGTGTTGATTCTACTTTGATCTGTTTACTTCTCATTTGGCTTTACTGACTCTTTGTAGATGTCACACACAAAATGTAGGTATCCCTCATGCTTTGCTTTTAGTCTGCTTCTTTTTTCCTTATGTATCACTGCTCCCCTAGGTTATATCATCATATCTACCTGTAATGATAATTTTCAGATTTATATAAAGATTTATACTTATATCAAGTTGTTCTGCTGAGATAAGGTTACACATTGCCATCACTCTCAGTTAAAATGTCAGTTTTCCTAATAAATCCATTATCATTTCCTTCAAATCTTCCCTTTACAAACTTTGTTATTACCATCAATGGCACCATCATTCTAATTACCTCTGGTTGAAACTTCAATGTCATTATCAAATCTTTATTTTTTTTTTACCTAGCATATTAAAACTTTTTAAATTTTGTCAACCTCCTTTGTACATTAATCTTCCTCATTCATCCAGCTACTATCAGAACTACCCCAGCTCAAACCCTCATTTATCTCTTATTTGGACTACTATGATAACCTTTTCAGTAGTCTTCCTCCAGTCCAACCCAGCCTTTACTTATTTTCTTACTTCCTGATAGACCAACTGACTCTTTTCCTAATCCTGTCTCTGTCCTGAAGGCAATCTGATTCTACTCACTTTCTGAAGGCTTGTATCTCATCGCCTTTTTGAATGTACTCTGAAAGAGTGACCGCCTGGTCTATATTTGTACCTGAAGATAATTTTGCCTGTTTGATTTCTTTGTTTTGTTCTGCTTTTGCAGCATTTTATCTGCAAAATTCTCTAATCTGTGTTCCCAAGAATATTTATCTTTTCTTTTTATTACTATTATTAAAGGTTTTTATTTTCAAAACATATGCATGGATAATTTTTCAACATTTACCTTTGCAAAACCTTGTATCTCAATTTTGCCCCCCTTCCCTTCATCCCCTCCCCTAGATGGCAAGTTATCTAATATATGTTAAACACAGTAAAAAAATATGTTTAAATCCAATATATGCATATATTTATATAAATATCTTGCTGCACAAAATGAAATCATAAATGAAAAAAATAAGAAAGAAAATAAAATGCAAGGAAACAACAACAAAATGAATAAAAATGCTCTGTTGTGATCCACATTCAATTTTCACAATCCTCTCTCTGGGTGTAGATGCCTCACTTCATCACAAGATCATTGGAGCTATCCTGAATCATCTCATTGCTGGACACATCCATCAGAATTGATCATTGTATAATCTTTTTGTTGCCATGTACAATGATATCCTGATTTTGCACATTTCATTTAGCATCAGTTCATGTACGTCTCTCAAAACTATCTGAAATCATCTGAGCATTTATTTTTTTTAAAAAACAACAGTATGGAATATCAGTAATTAGATAGTACAGTGGATAAAGCATTGGATATAGAATCAGGAATAACTGAATTCAAATCTAGCTTCAGACATTGCCGAATTCTGTGAACCAGCACGAATTACTTGGCCTGTATTTGCTATACCTTTCTCATTCGCAAAATGGGAATGATACTACCTCTCGGTTGTTGTGAGGATCAAATGACATAATATTTGTAAACCTAAAACAACTATAATAAATTACAATTATAATTGCAATGATAAAATCCTTGGCTTGAGACCTAATACAAACAAGGCAGTTAATAAATATAAGTTTCCTCTGTCTTTTTACACTTCTATGAGATCAAGCATGGAAATTATAATTTTTCAGAACTCAGTTTTGTTTTGTTATTTGTCTCCTTAAGTTACTACAGTAATTGTGGACATTGTTTTCCTGGTTCTGATTACCTCATTTTGTATCAGTTTATATCTCCCCTACTCCTTTGAATTCATATTTATAGTTTCTTCTAATGAAATAATATTCTAAGGCATTCATGCTCCACAATTTACTTAGTCATTCTCCAATTAATGGGTATAAATTTTGTTTCCATTGCTTTGCTACTATAAAAAATGTAAGCTGCTAGTCTAAAGGAGGTACCTCAGTTCCGGATTTTAAAGGTTTGTTTCCTAAGAGGGTAGAAGTCCTGATATTATTTTCTGAAAGATATAAGGTCATGGGCATGGGACTGAGTCAGGGAGAAGCATAGAAGACTACCCAGGCACAAAGATATCAGATATGAAAGTGAACATAAAAAACTTTTATTAAAAAACAAAATTTGGAGATTTGAGTTGAGTTAAAGATAACAGATTTCTTGATCTCAAATCCAGCACTATTTATATATTAAATTCAGTTTAATTTAACTAAAACAATTTGTATAAGGTATTGTGACCAGTGACTCAACTAGAATCTGGGGATACAAAGAGTTCTTGGCCTCATTGAATTTGTATTCTAATTCTGTTAAGGAAATCATTTTCCCCTTTATTATTGAGAATCTCATACTAAAGTTCTCCAAAAATATCTGGATACAAAATCAGTCTAACTTAAAAATTCAAGAGACACTATGTGGGAACCAGTAGTCTAGTTTCTAGGGAAATAGAAAAATTGAGAGAATTTCTGACCCTAAGTTACTTATATATTTATATTAAACTAAAACCTAATGAAAATGATAGGATATATATACAGTTATGATACATATATAAGAATTCATTAAATGCATTCATGTCATAGCAAGAATATATGTACATATCAGTGAAAGATGACTATTGATGAATTGGTTGTAGAATCAAGGAAATGCTTTAGCAGGGAGTAGATTCACTTCTTCCATTTGCAACTGCAGCTACTGTACAGCATAGATCATTTTCCTTTCAGATTCCCCAATTGAGTTCAAAATGAGTAGTCAAATTGTTTCCCCGCTATGACAAGGTTAACTATAAATGGGTTTCATTTCTTTTAAATCAATTATCAAACAAAGAATTAACTCCATTCTCAGTGGATCTAGCTATAATAATGTGCCCATGGGTTTCCTAGTATTGACTGATGTGCAGCATGAGCAACAGACAAGGGAAATGCAAGTAAACAAGTCTGATATAAATATTCCCAGTCACTTGGCTCACAGAGAAATAGGTGAACTGGTAAGTCAGTGCTTGAATTGTATCTTTGTGCTAATCTCTTCATTCTTGCTTTATTGTTACTCCTCACTGTAGACTTTTACGACTCCCTTTTTGTTGGGGAAAAATAAAACTAGCTATTCTAAATTACAGCAACAATTCTACAGCAATCTCTTCCTTCTGCTGTTATAATTATTAGAGACTTGTAATTTCTTTTCCTTCTCTTCATACTTTTTTCTTTTTCATTTTAGCCAATTTTCAATTTTATTCTGTACTTTTTAATCCAGCTTTCTTAAGTTTCTTCCTTTTATCCTTTTGCTCCACTTCTTCCTACTCTTTTTTTTTACTCTTGTTGCTTTTTCTTTTACTCTCTTTTTCAATTTCCTCCTTTCATCCTTTATTTCTGTGATTTATTCTAGTTTTTCTTTTCTCTATCATTTCTTCTTGTTCATTTTGTTCTCTCTCCAATCTCCTTTCTCCCTTCTTCTTTTGCAATACTTTCTTATTCTAATTCTTTTCTTTCTCTACTTTGCTCATTACCTTCAGCAGACCTCAGATTGGATTCTTAGGAAATCCGTTCACAAACTTATTTTGATTTTCTAAATATTGTTTGGAAGTGACAATGTTACTGGGAGGTATTGCCAGAGGGTGGGCATAACATCCAAATGAGTAAGCAAGGAAGATCATTTCCAGATAAGAGAGAGCATATTTAAGATGTGATGGAGGTGCGGGGGAAGCAAAGAATTGATGGGAACAGAAAGCAAACCAATTTTGATGTAGCATTAAGTTTGAGTAGGAATATGATATGAGAATGAAAGGGGGACAATGATGTTAGATTTTCAAGGACCACTAATTTCAGGCCGAGGATTTTGAATTTAATTTAATATATGGCAAGAGGGATGAACAATTCAGAACAAAGGTATTATATTATCAGATATATGCATAAGAAAATCTCAATTTTTCAACGTCATGAAAGATGGTTTGGAGTGGGGAGAACTTAAAGTTATGAATATCTTTTATGAGGTTATTACAATATTACAGTCAGATAAGAGTAACACTCAAGACTTGTGTGATGTCTACCAAATAGAAAAGGAAGGAAGGAATACAAAAGTTATTTAAGGGAAGAAGTACTCAAAGCTAGATAGTAGCTAGTCCATGATTTAATCCCAATTTGTTTTATTTCTAGACAAGTGACCTTCCTAGAATTTATAATTCATAATAACACAGCTGGGGAAAGTAAATAATAATGAAAGGCATTGAGGAATCATCTTTTTTAATTAAAAGTTTTTTTTTTTTATTTTTAAAGCATATGAATGGATAACTATTGAACAATGACCCTTGTAAAAATTTATGTTCCAAATTATAATCCCTTTCTCCCCACCCCCTTCCTTAGATGGTAATCCAAAAGATGTTAAACATGTTTAAAAACATATTTTAAATCCAATATATATATATACATATATATATATACGTATTTATGCAATTATCATGCTACACAAGAAAAATCAGATCAAAAAGGAAAAAAATGAGAAAGAAAACAAAATACAAGCAAACAACCACAAAAAACATGAAAATGCTAGGTTGTGATCCACACTCAGTTCCCACAGTTTTCTCTCTGGGTGTAGATGGCTCTCTTCACCACAAGGTCATTGGAATTGGCCAGTATTATCTTGTTGTTGAAAATAGCTATGACCATCAGAATGGTCTTTGTATAAACTTTTTGTTGGCATGTACAATGATTTTCTGGTTCTTCTCATTTCACTTAGCATCAATTCATGTAAGTCTCTCCAGGCCTCTATGAAATCATCTTGTTGATCATTTTTTATGCAACAATAACACTCCATAACATTCATATATCATAACTTAATTCAACCATTCTCCAACTGATAGGCATCCACCCATTTTCCAGTTTCTTGCTACTACAAAAAGGGCTGCCACAAACATTTTTGTACATGTGGGTCCTTTTCTTCCTTTATGATCTCTTTATGATCTATAAGTCCACAAGAAACACAGCTGGATCAAAAAGTATGCACAGTTTGATTGCTCTCCAGAATGGTTGCATCAGGTCACAACTCCACCAACAATGTGTTAGTGTTCCAATTTTCTCACATCCCCTCCAACATTAATCATTATCTTTTCTTGTCATTTTAGCAAATCTTAGAAGTGTGTAGTGGTACTACAAAGTTGTCAATTTGCATTTCTCTGATAAATAGTGATTTAAAACACCTTTTCATATGTCTAGAAAGGGTTTTAATTTCTTCATCTGAAAATTGTCTTTTCATATCCTTTGACCATTTATTAATTGGAGTATGGCTTGAATTCTTATAAATTTGAATCAGTTTTCTATATATTTTAAAAACTGGGTCTTTATCAGAACTTTGTAATATAAATTTTTTTTCTTAGTTTATTTCTTCCCTTCTAATCTTGTCTGCATTAGTTTTATTTGTACAAAAACTTTTTTAACTTAATATAACCAAAATTATCCTTTTTATATTTAGTAATATACTCAAGTTCTTCTTTAGGCACAAATTCCATCCTTTCTACACAGATCTGAGAGACAGACTATCTCTGTTCTTCTAATTTACTTGTAATATACTTTTTACATCTAAATCACCAACCATTTAAACCTTATCTTGGTATGGGTATTAGGTATGGGTCAATGTCTAATTTCTACCATACTAATTTCCAAATTTCCCAACAAGTTTTGTCAAATAGTGAGTTCTTATACCAAAAACTGAGGTTTTTGGGTTTATCAAACCCAAGATTATTATAGTCATTGATTCTTTTGTCCTGTGAATCTAATTTATTCCATTGATTAACGATTCTATTTCTTAGCCAGTAACAAATGGTTTTGATGACCGCTGCTTTATAATATAGTTTTAGGTCTGGTACATTTGTATTTTTTCATTAATCAATTACTACTTGATCTTTTGTTCTTCCAGATGAACTTTGTTTTTTTTTTTTTTTTCTAGATCTGTAAAATGATTTCCTGGGAATTTGATTCATATGGCACTGAATAAGTAGATTAATTTAGGTATTATTGTCATTTTTATTATATTTGATCAGTCTACCTAGGAGCACTTGATACATTTCCAATTGATTAGATCTGACTTTATTTGTGTGGGAAGTGTTTTGTAATTGAGGTCATACAGTTCCTGACTTTGCCTTAGCAGATAGACTCTAAAATACTTTATATTATCTACAATTATTTTAAATGTAATTTCTCTTTCTATATCTTGCAGCTGGACTATGTTGGTAATATTATTCCCTATAGAAGTAGCAATTCCATGGGAGACAGAAAGAAAGGTATCTTTAAAACATCTAGATTAAAGCTGGTAATATAGGTCTTCAAAGTCTTTTTCCTTAGAAATAAAAAATGAGAGGGAAATGTTATCACTCGTTTCTATGTAATGATCCAAATCTAAGCTTTGAATATATATATATATATACATACATGTATATATATGTAGATATATAGGGGTGGGGATGTAATATACACATTATATATGTATGTGTATATATACATATATATATTTGTATTTGTATTTATATGTATCTATTTTTCCCTCCAGGTCAGCCCATCAATAAGAAAGACACCAAAGTTTGGCAGGATGTACCCTTGTAATAATACTCACATCCAACCTTCCTCTTTCATTTTAATTGGTATTCCAGGGCTGGAAGCTGCCCATATTTGGATTGGCTTCCCTTTTGGTTCTGTGTACCTAATTGCACTTTTAGGAAACTGCACCATTCTGTTTGTGATACAAACTGAGAAGAATCTTCACCAACCCATGTTCTATTTCCTGGCTATGTTAGCTACAATTGACCTTGGTCTGTCAACAGCCACCATCCCCAAGATGCTGGGGATATTCTGGTTTCATTTCAGAGAAATAAGTTTGGCAGGCTGTGTTGCCCAAATGTTCTTTGCTCACAACTTTACCACCATGGAGTCAGCAGTGCTTTTGGCCATGGCTTTTGATCGTTATGTAGCCATCTGCCATCCTTTAAAATATACCAGCATCCTGACCAATAAGACCATTGGAGCAATTGCAGGAGGCATCATAATCAAGTCCCTGACTTTCATGCTTCCCTTGATTTATCTTGTTTTGAGGCTGCCATTCTGCAATTCCCATCACATTCCTCACACCTACTGTGAACACATGGGTATTGCCAAGTTAGCTTGTTCCAGCATCAAAGTCAATATTATCTATGGCTTGATTGTCATTTGTATAGTATTTGTGGATGTGATTCTTATTGGTGTTTCCTACATCAGGATACTCCAGGCTGTTTTTCGCCTCCCATCCCAAGATGCTCGGCTCAAGGCCATGAACACTTGTGGCTCCCACATCTGTGTTATGTTGGCCTTCTATACTCCAGCCTTATTCTCATTCCTTACTCACAGGTTTGGCAAGAATGTGCCTCACTACATTCATATCCTCTTGGCCAATTTATATGTTGTGGTCCCACCTGCCCTCAACCCCATTATCTATGGTGTTAGGACCAAGCAAATTAGGGATCGTGTCTTCCAAATATTCAACAAGAAATGATTTATATCTTCTGAGTGTGGTTTTACTGAACTGGGTTGAGAAGTTCCAACCTCACCTATACAGGAATAAGATCAGGACAAATTCTCTTAAGAGCAGTGATCTTGCATTATGATGCAAGAATAAACATGTTGGTCTCATTTTTTCTTCATGCTGCTTTTGGTATATAATCATGTTTTGTTGATTATCTTTAAGGCAAAAATTGACTTGTTTCAAGATGTTTATAATTTATTGGAATAGTTTTATCTAGATACAAAGAAATAAGTAAGATAGGACATTCAGAGTCCCATTTTACCAAACAAATCTGTGATTTTATATAATTTTTCCTATTACATTTTCCTTGACATTTGCCTATATTGCAAGGAAAATATGAATTAAACATACCTGGGAAGAAAATAGATGGAAGAGCAGATAGAATTGAAATCAGCAAAACCTGTATTTAAATCCTGCCTCACACACTTAATAGGTATGAAACCCTAGGCCAACCACTTGAACTCCTTTAGCCTCAGTTTTTTCATCTGTAAAATGGGAGTGATGATAATTCATCCTTTAGAAGATTGTTGTGAAAATAAAATGGGCATGAATTGATACAAAGGGAAATGATCAGAACTTGGGGAAACAATGTGTACAATAATACAATTGTAAAGTAGAACAATTTTGAAGAATTTGATCAAAAAAATGACACACTGTTCCAGAAAACCCATGATGAAACATGGTATGCTTAAGACAAAAACCTGATAGACTCAAAGTCTTATGGAAGTATACATTCTTGGAGAAGGATGCAGCTAATGTGGGAATTTGTTTTGTTTGACTACATGTGCTTGGAAAAAGTAGAGAAAAATGAGGAAGGAAGAAGTTAATTTAGAAATGAAAATTGAATTAAAATTTAAAAATAACAAAAAAAGCACATTCAAATGAGATCAGCTATAAAATTCTGGGCATGTAAATATTAGCTAGTATTGCAGGATCATATGTTGTGATGCAAAAGACTATATAGAGGCCACCAATATCAACCATCTCATTTTACAGATAGAGAAACTAAGAAACAGAGAATCTAAGTGACTTGCTTACTGGTGCATAGTTATTAAGTTTCTCAGGTAGGTTGCAAACGCAGGTGTTTCTGATTTCAATTACAAATCTTTATCCAGTGTGCTACCTTTCTGCCTATAATACTATTATCATCATCTACTGAGTAAGGTAAGTAGCTTAGATTTGCATTTTCTTTCCAAGAGCTTCTTGGGTAGGGATAATAGGAAGATTTAGTTGTTATGGCATTTTTTCCTAAAAAGAATGTTGAAAAATCAAGAGACTCAGAAAAGAAGAACTTATTGATCAAGAAGTCAAGTATGATTCCCATGCAACCTGAAATTACAATTAAAGTGTTTGAACTTATACAGACCAAAGTTTGTCTTTCCCCTTCAGAATATTGATCATGATGTAAAGGATAGAGTCCTGGACTGTTAGTAAAATTCAGCCATGTAAATAAGACCAAGTAATTTAACGATTCTTTACTGTAATATTCTTCTTTAAAATGTAATGTTCTCTGGGTAAAGGTTTCTTGGGGACTTCTGGAGGCTGCCTTAGTTTCAGTTCTGTGTAATCACCCCAAATGCAGCCAGTAGTTAAAGTCCAAATCCTTTATTGTTTCCTTCAAACTCTTGTCTCTTTTCCTGGAGCCTGGTTAGCTTTAATAGAGGCCTATCTCTCTCCTTGGTCCCAAGAGCTTCTGCCGTTAGTCCTTTGCCTCTGCCAGCTTCTGCCTCTAGCTTCCTCTGAATGAGCTTCTAGTGGGCTTGTCCTTTATGGCTCTGAGACCTCTCCTTATATACCCCACACTGAGTATATACCAATCATTATATCAATAGGAAACCATTATTTGTTGTAGGATTAAATCAATGCTAAACTAGATTTAACCACTGTCTCCTCAATTCCACTTACTTAGCACCTTGTAAGAATCCTAACACTTGACCTCAGTGCTTCATCTAGAAAATTGAAGAATTCTATTCAAAATCCACCAAGGCTTCTTCTAACTTTAAATTTAACACTTTGATCCTATGCAGTGATATACATAGCCACACATCTACAAAAGCCCAAGAATGAGCTTAGTTTATATATTAGGTATAGTTTGTCTCCTCTGGCAATTATTATAATCTTTTAGAACATGGCCTGGATTTAGAGGGGAAACATGAGGGCAAAGACTGGAAGATAATTTGTATAACTGGAAAAAAAACTGAATTAGGAACTATTAGCATAGAGTTTCAGAAAGACCACAGAATATAAAATCAGAGAACTTAGGTGAAAGAGCTACTTTTATTCTTATTATCTTTATGACTCTGGAGTTTTCTGTTATTTGGATCAGATGCTATCCAAGTGTCATTCTGTTTCTAAAACTAGTGGCCTGAGTTATAATCCTGGCTCTGACATTATAGGGAATCTTGTGTTCAAATGCACTTAAGACTAATGTTAGCTATGTGATCCAGGACAAGACACTTCTCTTCTTTCATCTTCAGTTTCCTCATCTGTAAAGTAGGCCCCTATCCTTACAGTATTATAGTAAAGATTAGGTGAGAAAATGTGTTTAATAATCTGCAAAATTTTAATGCAATGTAATGTAAATGTTAACTATTTTCATTATTACTACCACCACCACCACCATCACTACCATCATCAGTGAACAAACATTTAGTGATTTAATTGTTCTTCAAGCATGATATAGAGTAGTCGTCTCCAGGCATCTGACTTGAAAGGATTCCTGAGGTAGTTAATTGTATAATAGACAGAGGGTTGGATCTGGAGTCAGAATGTTTTAAATTAAAATTCAGCCTTACACATTTATCAGCTTTGTGACTTTAGACAAATCATTTCCACTTTATTTACCTCAGTTTCCTAAACTAAAAAATGGATATATCAGAAATATCTGACTTGGATTCAGGATCTGCCAGCTTCTACAATAAAGGATTGGATGGCCCAGAATACCATATTCCAGAAGGCAGAGGACCTGGAGTTACCACCAAGAATTAACTACCCAGAAAGACTCAGAATCATCAAGGAAGGAGATGGAACCTCAATTAAATAAGAGACTTTCAGTCATTTCTATTGAAAAAAAAAAAACAGAACTAGATGAGAAAACAATACCTGTAAGCTAAAAGAATAAATTAATTTTTAAAAAATAAACTAAGAAAACCATTGAAGTAATAAATAAAACTAAGAATTGGTTTCATGAAAAAAATCAACAAAATATATAGAATTTTGGTTAATTTTTATCAGAAAAAATGGAAGGAAAAAAAAACAAATCACCAGCATCAAAAATGATGGGAGTGAGCTTACCACCAATGAAAAAGAAATTTAAGCAATAATTTAAAAACGTTTGCCCAACTCTATGGCAGCAAGTATGACAATCTAGCCAAAATGGATGAATATTTACAAAAACATTAATTAACCAGGTTAATAGAAGAGAAAATAAAATACTTAAATAGTCCTATTTTAGAAAAAGAAATTAAACAAGTCATTAATGAATTCCCTAAGAAAAAAATCTCCAGGGACAGATGGATTCACAAGCGAATTCCACCAAACATTTAAAGAACAATTACCTCCCATATTATGTAAACTATTTGGAAAAATATGTAAATAAAGAGTACAGCTAAATTCCTTCTGTGACCCAAATATGGCACTTATACTAAAACCAGGAAAAGCCAAACAGAGAAAGCAAATTACAGACCAATCTCCCTAATTAAATTGATACAAAAATTTTAAATAAAATATTAACAAAGAGATTAAAGCAACTTATCAGCCAGAATAATATACTATGGCCAAGTGGGATTTATGCCAGGGATCCAAGGCTGTTTCAATATCAAGAAAACAATTGTCATAATTGACCATATCAATAACAAAACCAACAGAAATCATATGATAATCTCAATAGAGGCCAAAAAACTTTTGACAAAATACAGCATTCATTCTTATTAAAAACACTAGAGAGCATAGGTATAAAGGGAGCTTTCTTTAAAATAATAAACAGTAGACATCTAAAACCTATAGCAAACATTATTCATAATGGAGAGAAACTGGACACATTCCCAATAAGATCAGAGCTGAAACAAGGATACTCATTATAACCACTCTTATTCAACATTGTACTATACATATTGTCTTTAATGGTAAGAAAGGGAAAAGAAATTAAAGGAATTGGAATAGGCAATGAGGAAATAAAACCATCACTTTGTGCAAATTATATGATGATATACTTAGAGAATCATAGAAAATCTTACAAAACTCTACTGAAAACAATTCACAGCTTTAGCATAATATATAAACCCGCACAAATCATTGGCCTTTCTATATATTATTGACAAAACCCATCGAGAAGAGATAAAAAAGAGAAATTCCATTTAAAAGTATTGTAGACTAAATAAAACACCTGGGGATTTACCTGCCAAGACAAACCCAAGAACCATGTGAACACAATTACAAAATACTTCTCACATAAATAAAATCATATCTGAACATTTAGAAAAATATCAGGTGCTCATGGGTAGGCTGAGCTAATAAAATAAAAGGGATTGCCTAAATTGTTCTACTTGTTCAGTGTCACATCAACCAAACTCTTAAAACATTATTTTATAGAACTAGAAAAAAATTCATAACAAAATTCATCTGGAAGAAAAAGACATCAAGAATATCAAGGGAATAAGAATACAAAGGATGATGGTTTAGCAGTAGCAAACCTAAAATTATATTATAAAGCAGCAGTAATAAAAATTATTAGTACTGGCTAAGAAAGTGATGGATTCATAGAATAGATTAGATACACATGGTACAATAATCAAGGCCTATAGCAAGCTCGTATTTGATAAATCCACAAACTATAGCATCTGGAAAAATAGCACACTATTTAACAAAAAAATTCTGGGAAAATTGTAAAATAATGTCAGAAAGTTGGCATGGACCCACATGTCATGCTCCATACCAAAATAAGGTCAACATGAATACATAATTTGAGCATAAAGGATGATATCATTAAAAAAAATCAGGAGAACAATGGATGATTTACCTATCAGATCTTTGAAGAAGGGAGGATTTATGACCAAAAATGTAGAGAATGTTATCAAAGGTATAATGGACAACTTTGATTACATTAAATTATAAAGTTTTTGAGCAAAGTCAATGAAAACAAAATTAAAAAGTAAGTACAAAACTGTGAAAAAAATTTTTATAGACAATATTTCTAATTAAGGTCTCATTTCTAAAATATATAAAGAACTATATCAAATTTATAATGATAAAAGTATTTCCCTAATTGATAAATGGTTAACAGAATGAACAGTTTTCAGATGATTAAATTAAATCCATTTACAATTATATGAAAAATAATTTAAATCACTTTTGATTTGAAAAATATAAATTAAAACAATTCTGAAGTATAACCTCACACCTCTCAGATTGGCTAAGATGACAGAAAGAGCTTATGATAAATGTTGGAGGAGATATAGGGAACTGGGACACCAATGCATTGTTTGTGAAGTTGTGAAATGATCCAACCATTCTGGAGAGCAGTATGGAACTATGGTCAAAGGGCTATAAAACTATGCATACCACTTGACCCAGCAGTGCCATTACTGGGTCTGTATCCCAAGGAAATCATAAAGGAGGGGAAAGGATCTACATGTGCAAAAATTTTTGTAGCAACTCTTTTTGTGGTAGCAAAGAATGAAAAATTAGTGAATGTCCATAAATTGGGGAATGACTAAGTTGTGGTACATGAAGTTAATGGAATAATACTGTTCCTTAAAAAATGATGAACAAACTGATTCTAGAAAGGCCTGGAAAGATTTATATGAACTGATGCTGAATGAAACAAGCAGAACCAAGAATACATTGTACAAAATAACAGCAAGAATGATCAACTATGAAAGTTTGTCTCTTCTCGGTGGTTCAGTGATTCAAAGAAATCCCAATAAACTTTAGATAGAAAATGCCATCTGCATCCAGAAAAAGAATGAAGGAACTGAATGTAAATCAACACATGCTATGTTCACTTTTTTCTGGTTTTTTTTTTTATCTTCCCCCCATGCTTTTTCTCTTTTGCTCTGGTTTTTCTCTAGCAACATGATTCATAAAGCAATGTATATTAAAAATAAATAAACTTGCTACAATAAAAAAATTTAAATGAAGATCTATAGGTTAAATTAGATCTCTCTATTGATATTGTACAATTCTGTGATCTGTAAAAGGTAACATTATTACAAAGAACTGAGAAGCAGTATAAGATATAGGAAATATTACCAAACTTGGAATCATATAATCTGAATTCATATAGTTTTAATTAGCAGTTTTAGACAAAATTATACTGTTGGGCCTCAATTTTGTCAGCATTGAAATGAAACTATAAGATTGAATGGTCTCCAATATCCTTTTTGCTTCAAAACTAAGGTATCGGTGAGGGAGATATTTTATATCTACAGCATACTCTCTTGTAGTATACAGACTATCTTCTTGGAGGATCTTGGTATCAGCCTGAGTCTTTGATCTTAGGAGAGGAGTGAAGAGGTGGGACCCACATGGATGGTCAATCAACAAGTCTGTTTATTTCAAGTTCTTTCAGTCTTAAATACCCTAGTACAATTACATCACTATAGCACTGCATATGTGCTAACTAAACTAGGCATGCTCCAATTATAGGACGCTGAGCATGCAGGGCCACATAAGCACCTTTCTATTATTATGTAGATGCCTCTTTGCTACAAGTATCTCTGCATCAAGTAGAACACAGGTTGTCATGCCCTCCTGACTTCTCAGAAAAGCTGAGACATCACCAAGGGGAGATAAGGATAGAACCAGACATTATCAGCAGGTTCCCTCTGGGCTGAAGGGTCTTATACCTCACCCAGAGTTCCCCCACTATCTGTGATCCTCTACATTGTCTTCCCATCTTCTCTTTTAAGTAGTCTTATCTTCCTTTAAGTTTCAACATAGGTGATCTTTCCTCCCTGGTGCTTTCTCTGACAAATAAGGTGATAGCTTTCATAGTCTACTTGAATATCACCAGAAGACTTTGGGTCTCTCTCCCTATGTGTAGAGGGCCACAGATAGAGAGGAACCTTGGGCAAGGTATGAGACTCCTTAATCCAGTAAAAGGAACCCTGCTGACAGTGTTTGCTTCGGCTCCCCATCTCTGCTAAGGGCTCTCCGTCTTCCTGAGAAATCAGGCGGTATTGACAACTTATGTTGTAATTAAATCAGAGTGATACCAGTTGGCAAAGAGTCTTCTACACACAATAGGAAGTTGTTTATATGGTCCAAAATGTGCAGTACATAATTAGCACATACACAGTGTGCTATAGTTAAGTAAGGGTATTAGGGCATATAAAGCTGAAAGAACTGGGAATAAATGAATTCCATGTTTAACCATCCATGAGAGTCCCATCTCTTCACTTCTCTTCTAAGATCGAGAACTCTGGCTGATACCAAAACCCTCCAGAGAGCTAGTCCGGACTTTATACTTATAGCATCCTACTTTGGATTATTTTATGTGAATATTATGTTCTTCAACCTTCCTGCTATCTTTATCTTGAAAAATCTAAGTTCCTTGAGCACAGTGAGTGTTTCTTTTTATGTTAGTATCATGAAACTTTTATATGGAACCTTGTACTAACAAATACATGAATGTGTGTTAAATAAATGGTTCAGAAATTTCTTGAATTTTAAGCTTGTATGTGATGACCACATTAGCACCCAGGGTACTTTTTAATCAGCCGGAGACAGGATCAGCAAAAGTCCTTGATCTTTATTTTTTGTGGAGGTGAACAGGAATGGAAATATGAAGTGAGAACAATCGCAACATGAATCCAGCCAGCAGAGACTTTGGCTCTCTCACTCTACCCCCTAAAATCTCCACCCAATCTCCTATACAATAGATCAAACTTGCACAAAGAGTGGGCAGGGCCATTCTTTTCTCCAAGCATATATTTATTAATATATTGTCCAATTGGTAATTAGCCTTAAGTGCTACAGCCTCAGTGCATCTGCTCAGCTTCAGCCCATTACAGTTATAGCCAACTAGAATAAAGTCAACCCTAGAAATGAAAAAGAGTTCATCTTTGCTTTATTCTTATCTTTGAATTTGGGTATTATCAGGCTTGATATGTGGGAGTTACCTCTCAGGGATTAATGCTACAGGATAAGAAGGGGTGGGAATGAACATTCAGTGGCAAGAACATATAGGAGCCTCAAAAGTGGTATGACCAAATGATTCCAGCTTCCTTTGTTATTTTGATATGGACTCTATCTTCATGCTTGCAGATGTAGCTTCAGAGACTAGAGAGGAGTCTTAGCTTGGGGACTTTTACACCATTTGCTAAGAGATTTTCTTGACTGGAAAAAGGTTCATTAAATCAATTCTCCATCTCTCTAAGTTTCTTGAATTTTGTATTAATTCTCTGATATTTTCTACACAGATTCAGTCTTCTTTTTCTCTTCCTCTTTTTTTTTGGAGTCTTTTGAGATGTAGTATTCTTTCCTCTCCTGGATTAACCACTTTCTCTCTTCCTTCTATTTTATTGAATGTGTGAATCCTACTCTGTTCATGACACTATGTTCATTTTGCTATCTCCCCACTTTTAAAATTCTCCCACAACTCAATTTCTGTTTTGACAAAACACCTGGCTCACTAGTATATTACCCACTCAACCCACTTCCAAAAATAGATAGGTATTGGACTGGCAATTCATTCATCCTTTAGGCACAAGTCCAGGATTGATTTGTTAAAGAAGATATTTTCAGACAATAGCTCTATAATCTCAAATTTCTATACCCACCATCTTTTGCATAGTACTTGAGAGAGTAGGTGCTTATTAAGTATTTATTAATTTTACTTCAGGAATCCTGGGGCTCTGCTTAAAGTCAGATTGTGAACTAAGTACAATAGAAAGTCTACTAGAATTGAAGTCAGAAAACTAGAATGTGAATTTTATGTTGTTGCTCAGTCATTTTTCAGTTGTGTCCCATTCTTCATGACCTCATTTGGAGTTTTCTTGGCAGAGATACTGGAGTGTTTTACCCTTTTCTTCTCTGCTCATATGCCAGATGAGGAAATGGAGGCAAATAGTTAAGTGAATTGCCCAGGATTTGAACTCAGGAAAATGGTTCTCCCTGAGTCCAAGCCTATTACTATATCCACTGTGTCATCTGGCTGTCTAGAATGTGAATAGAAGTCTTCATACTTGTCATCTATATGCCTTTGGTTAAGTCATTTTTGATATCCTAGTTTTCTCATATACATAAGAAGAAAACTATATTAGATGATCTGAAGAAGGAGAGTCCTTTAAAACTCTAAAATATATGATTCTATATAATTAATTCCAAAAATCCTATTCATCCATTCACCTAGGTAAACCTCATGGGGCAAAAGAACTAGGAAGACATTGTGAGGTAAGTTTCACTTCTTTACCTCTTTCCTTTACAGATGACTTGATTAGAAAGGCTTTAACATAAATTAAAATGACATGCAAACATACAGCTGTCAACTGAGTCTTCATTTGTCACTCTGATTTTAAAAAGTGGAATATTTTCAACGGACACGCCACCCTTTGTTTTGGTACTCTTTAAAATATTTTTTTTTAATTTGCCTTGATGTAAACACCTATCTTCCTAAAGAATAATATGCTTGATCAAACTAGGAACACTTCTCCCCTTAACTATGTTTATAGACTCTTATATTTCTTTTTTGGGGGGAAATGGGGTTGGCCCAGAGTCATATTGCTAGTAAGTGTATGAGGGCAGATTTGAACTCAGGTCCTCCTGATCCCAGGACCTATTGGGTTCTTATATTTCAAACTAGTGGTACCAAACTGGAGGTAAACAAGCAGGACCTAAAACATGATACACTTGATCCATTTGCTAGATTATATATTGTGTGTTTTTTATATGTTTTTTTTAAATTCAATTTTATTTAAGTATTCTTTTTTTGTTTTTAAAAAAAATAAAAAATAAAAACAAAAAAGGAAAACAAAACAAAACAAAACAGAACCTTGTCATTTACCTTGTAGAACATCAGGGAGGATTCATAATATATAACAATAAATTTCCAGTTCAAGAAAGAATATATAATAGTAGAAAAAATTATATTCATGAGTGTCCATCAATTTTTACTTCCTTGTAAGTTGTTCTTTTGTTCTCTTCTGAACACTTATTTTTACTTTATTCTTTTTTCCTCTTTTGATTCTCCCCCACTTTCCCCTAGCAGACTATAGTTAAGCACATATATATTTAATAGATATACAAAAACAAATATACATACACACATACACGTGTAATCACATATACACTCACACACTTGTATACATATACATTCACACCTATCCACAGATGCACACATATACACATATTTATATTCACTCCTGCTCATTGTTGTAGTGTTTGTGTATATCTCTTTTTTCCTATCCCTGCTAACTTCTACTTTAATTCTGCTCCTTAACTTGCCTTGCTGTTGCTTAGCTTCCCCCTACCCAAGCATTCCTCTTTTGTCTTCTTTCCGCATTTCCCCTTTATTTCCCCTTCTGCCCATCCTTCCCATCTCATTTCTTTATAGATTTTGAAGGGTGCTATATGGTGAATATGTTGTGTTACCTATTTAACCCATTCCTGATGTGAGTAGATTTTCAGAACTGAAAGCCCTCTCCTCCTCTAATGCTTCTGTGTCTGTTCTTCCTATCCACCTTCTTTGTATGAATATTTCTTTTTGGCTACCCAATTACTGATATCAATCCTAAATATATAGTATACGTTTTTGTGAAAAAAAATCTGTCCAAGTTAAATTACTTTAAATTGATGTTGTATATTGTCACTTATACATTAAATTTTCTATTAAGTTCCAGTTTGGTTGAAAGTCCTGAAAATCTGCAAGTTTATTGAATGTCCATTTCTTTTTCATTCAATATTATGGACAATTTTGCTGGATATGACATTTTTACCTAAAGCTTAGATCTTTTGATTGCTAGTATATATGATTCCAATCTTTTGTTGTGATGATTAATAAGTCCTGTAGAATTGTAATTGTAGCTCCAGAATATTTGAAATTTTTTTTCTTACTTTTTGCAAATTTTCCCTTTGATCTGTTTGGCAATATTATTACTATGCATTTTCCACAAAGACGCTCTTTGAACTATTGATTGGTGGATTTTTTTCCTATTTTTACATTCCCTTCAAGTTCTATCAGTTCAGGAAAATTTTCTCAGATTATTTCTTACATTATTGTGTCAAGATTTTTTGGGGGTCACAGTTTTTGGGTAGCCCAATTATTCTTATATTTTCTTTTCTTAATCTGCTCTCCAGATTTGTTGTTTTTCTTCTAAAATGTTTCACATTCTGTTTTTTTTTAATATTCTGGTTTGTTATTTCTTAGTCTCTATAGCTTCCCTAGCTTTCCCTTGCCGAATTCTAATTTTCAAAGGGTTATTTTCTTCTTTAAAACCCGTCTCTCCTTTTCTACTTGGTTAAATTTTCTTTTCACAATCTTGTTTTTCTTATTGTTTTTTATTTTATTTCAATTTTTTCCTCAATGTCTCTCATTTGTTCTATAAATTCTCTCTGGGCAGGGAGTCATTTAACATTACTCTTGATGATAGATGAAGCTGTGATTTTTTTAATTTTACTTCAATGTCTTCCTTTGAAGATGAATCCTGGTCTTCTCTCTTCTCATAGTCAATTTTAATGATTGGGTTCTTTTTTTTTAATAAGTGATAGTGCAAGCAGCTCTAATCATGACATGAGAGGATGGTGCCTCTACCTTCACTTCAACTTTCCCCTCTGGTCTGGAAGATCAAATCAAAAGCTCCACCCTCCTGCAAATGATGGTAGCAGCATCCCTGCTCCCCTGATTCTGAACTCATTACGTGTGCTGGTTCCTTCTCAGTCACGGATGGGTCTTTGTAACACAGCAAGTCTTGATGTTCCTAATCACCAGGATTCCCTCAGTTTTCCAGACTCAGACCCCTCTCCCCTCCTCTGCACACAATTTGGGAGGTAAAAGTTCCAGTTGTTCCTACTGAGACTCCAGTCAAAACCAACTAGCTCAAGGGGTTTTCACTTGGAGCTTATGCAGAACAAGCCCAGATGTGTTGGTCCTTTATAAAGGATAATCCCCAACCTGGGGTCTTTCTTCAGATCTTCTTGGATTGTATCCTAAGAACCCCTGTTTTCCCCAAATCTTCTTGATTTTTGCCCATTCTGTGTTCCTGAAGCACAGATTTGTTGTATGTGGAAGAAATCTGGAGAGCCTGAAATTTACTTACTTACTCGACTGTGTTCCCAGAATCCTCCCCTCAAATCTTTTTATTATGAATTTAATAAAGTAGAACCAAAATGTTAACAGGTTTTTTTTTGGAGAGTTCTGTCTTTTGGTCTAAATTTAATTATCATTTCTATGCAAATGATTCCCTATCCAAATTTCTCTAAGTTCCCAATCTGCATCAACAACTTCCAGTTATAAAATGTGTATATAAAATAAAAAAGTAACATGGTTAGAAGAAAATAATATTAAAAAACTAAAGTTTAAAACAAAGTAAAAGTAACAAAAATATTAAAGTTGATCAATAATTGATTTTTTTAAAAAATATTGGAGAATTGGTTTGTGAATGGCTGAAAAGAGAACAAGCAATTACTCTAAACTAACATGGGTTCATTAAAAATACACTTAAGGGACTGTAATTATGATAATACAAGTAATTATATGTCCTTTTGTCACAATATTACTCAATTTATTCACTAATCCATTTGTTAATTTACTTATATGCATATTCATTTATTCAATAATCAATTTATTTATTCATTTGCTTTTTATTGATAAAATGATTGGTTGAGTTATTGAATAATTAATAAATTATAAATAATAATGAAAGTCACTATGAAATCATCTTCAAATAAAAAAGTCAGTGATTATTTGGGTCTGTAGTTTTGAAAGTCATCCAGAAAAGGTTAACCAGGATGATTTGAGACTTGGAAAAATACCATCAAGAACAAAACTTGTAAAGTTATGTTGGGAGAAAAGAAGAACAAAGGATTGATTCAATGTTTGGGATAACATAATTTACCTTCAATATCTTAATTTAGGATAATGAGGGAGGGGATAAGTTATATATGGACACATACACACATATATAATATATATATGATTTACAAGTATATATGCATGTTTGTATATATATATATATATACAGACAGATATATACATACATATGCAATATAACATTTGAACACACATATATATATATAAATATATATAATATATATTTATATATATATATATGGATGCCCACACTGTATGCAGACTATTCTTTTCTCCAAATTTTTAACATGTAATTTAAAGTTTTGAGTTCCACTGTTCCTCCCTCCCTTTCATCTTGCCTTTCCCTGAGAGAGTAAACAATAGAATTATACATATGAAATGATGTAAAACATTTTATATTATTCATTTTATAAAATAATACTCAAAAAATGAAAGAAAGTAAAAAATAGTTTGCTTCAGTACATATTGAATAAATATCAGTTCTTTCTTTGAAGGAAGATAATCTGCTTCATAATTAGTCTTTTGACATTGTCTTTGAATCATTGTATTACTGAGAATAGTGAAATGTAGACCATTCTTACAAAGATTTCAAAGAGATGATAAGAAAGAGGACCTATGAGTTGACCACATGATGTCTTCTTAATTATCCTTCCTTCCTTCATTGCCTTTTCTTCCTTTTGTTCTTTTATTCTCCTTCATTCCTTTCTTTCTTCTTTCCTTCTGATGATAGCTGAATCAAAGGAACAAGAGATATTAGCCTTGACAAAGAATGGGGGGCTTCTGATATAGGAGTTTCATGAGATCCTCGATTTAGAGATAAAAAATAACCTTTAAAAAAATATCCCTTCTCAATTTTACAGGTGAATCTTGGGCTCAGAGGCCTACGTGAAGGGGCAAGTCAATTCTCTGAAAGCCTCCACAGCTGTGAGGACTGAATTGAAGGAATTACAAAGCAAATCCCAGAAAGCTCTGAACTGTGGCAGGACCTCTGAATCAGCAGCAATGCTGAAGACTTCTGAACCTTTTAGCCTGAAGATACCAAGGAGAACTCAGAAGGCCAGTGAAAAGGGACTGTGTCAATGAGGTTTCACTGTGATGTTCACTCCTAGTGTAGCCCAGGTCAGCAGAGCCCCACTCCTGCCAGCACACTAGATCTTACTGCCACAATGAGGCCGGGGCACACCTAACCTCAGGCAGAAAAGAGTGCTGGTGGTCAAATTCCTAGAAGGATATCTGAAAAAAGTTGTGAAAACCCCTAGACCTTGGGACAATGTATCCTCCACCCTGAAAACAGAACCTACTTTTTAACAAGAAAAAGAAGAAGAATAGTAGACTAGGAAAATGAGCAGAAAATCAAAAATAAGTTTCTGACCATTGAGAGTTATTATGATGATAAGGAAGATCAAATCACACTTAGAAGATGATGACAAAGTCAAAGCTCCTATATCCAACTAAGAAAAATAAGAATTAGACTCAGGCCGTGGAAGAGCTCAAAAAGAACTTTAAAAATCAAATAAGAGAAATTGAGGGGGAAATAGGGAAAGAATTGTGAGGTACAAAAGGAAATTTTAAAAAATGAGAACACTTTTAAAAGCAAAATTAGTCAATTGGGAAAGGAGGTACAAAAGTTGACCAAGGAAAATTGTAATGGGCTGAGGCTTGAGTTGATGCACTGAGGTCTCAAGCATATGAGGCTAAATAGTAATTGGACTACACTCTATTAATATACATGCTTGGATAAAGAATGGCCCCCGCCCACTCTCTGTGCAAGTCCTGATGTGTTGTATAGGAAATGACGATTTTGGTGGGTGGAGACAGAGAGACAGGAAGAGAGGCTGGGAGAGATTGGCCTGAGTTTTATGCTGGTAGCTACTGGTCGTGTGGCTGGTCTAGCTAGCTTCTTGACTCAGCTGCACACATTGCTATCGCCGATTCTCTTCCACCCCCGATCTTTCTTCACTGAGAATAAAGATTGACGATTTTCCCCTAACCTGAATTCTTGACTCCACCTGATTTTAAAATACACGGTCTTCACAGAAAATAATTCCTTAAAAAATAGAATTGAGCAAATGGAAGTGAATGACTTTATGAGAAATCAAGATAAAATGAGGCAAAACTAAAAAAACTAAAAAAAAAACTAAAAAAACCTAAAAAATAGGGGGAATGGTGAAATATCTCATTGGGGAAAAAAAAAACAGCTGATCTGAGAGATCCAGGAAAAATAATTTTAAAATTATTGGTGTACCTGAAAATCATGTGAAAAAAAGAGCCTGAACATCATCTTTCTCTTTTCTCTGTCAATTCTTTTTTTTAGTATTTTTATTAAAGATTTTTCTTTCTAAAACATGTTCATAGATAATTTTCTACAATTACCATTGCAAAATCTTGTGTATCAAATATTTTTTCCTCCCTTCCTCTCTATATGTTAAACATGTGATTCTTCTACACATATTTCCACAGTTATCATGCTTCACAAGAAAAATATGATCTACATTCAGCCCCCACAATCCTCTCTCTGAGTGTGAATGGCTCTCTTCATCACAAAACCATTAAAATTGATCTGAATCATCCTGCAGTTGAAAAGAGCCATTGGACATCATTGTTCAAGAAATTATCAAAGGCTGTTCCGGCCAAGATGGCGGCAAGGAAGCACACAGCTGTGTAAGCTCCGCATTTTCTCTCAGAATTCATCTCATTGCAAGCCTCTGAATTAATGCCTAACTGAAAAAAAAACCCACAAATACTTACGAAGAGAAGACATCCTTGAGATTCAACAGGAAAGGTCTATTTTTGCTCGAGAGTGGGACTGTATTAGATTGGGAGCAGGCTAAGGGCAGTGGCAGGAGGTTGGGGTGTGATCTCAGCTGTGTCTGTGGGGAGAGGTTTGCTACAGGCTTGGATACTTTGCCCTGGCAGCAAGTCAGCAAGTCAGTAGCCCAACAGAGAAGCTAAAAACACCAGGGGTGAGGAATACAACCCCAAACAGCTGGAGTTTCTCGGGACCTGGCCACCCCTCCCCCACAGCATCTCAGCACACTCTCAGAGTCTCAGAGCGCAGGCGCAGCACAGTCCTGCTAGTGCCTTGTTGCTGCCCCCGCAGTCTGTAGAGGAAGCTCGGTAACACCACCCAGTCCCTCCCCTAAAAAAAATTAGATTCCATTTGGGGTTTTTTCTTTTTTTTTTTTTCTTTGCTAATTTTCCTCTGATTCTTCTCTGACAAAATGAGCAAAAAATTGAAAAGGACCTTAACAATTGACAGCTTTTATACGGACAGAGAGCAGACTCTAAACCCTGAGGTGACTAGAAACAGATTATCTCCAGGTGAATCCCCACAGGAGGAGATCATCTGTTCCTCAGCACAGATGAATCTCATAGAAGAAATTAAAAAGGCTCTCACAAGAGAGCTAGAAGAAAGATTGGAAAAGGAGAGGGAGGCTTGGCAAGAGAATCTGGAGAAATCGTCCCACTCACTTAAAGACAGAATGGATAAAGAAAACAAATCCTTGAAAAGTAGGATTAGTGAACTGGAAACAGAAAATGGTTCTCTAAAAAACAAAATTGGTGAAATGGAAAAACATTCCATAGAACAAGACAACACTGGACAATTAGAAAAAGATATAAAAAAAGTGAATGAAGAAAATACTTCATTGAAAATCAGAATCGAGCAAATGGAATTGCATGACTCAAGGAGACAAGAAGAATCAGTAAAGCAAAACCAAAAAAATCAAACAATGGAGAAAAATTTGAAATACCTTCTTGGGAAAACAACACACCTGGAAAATAGGTCTAGGAGAGACAATCTGAGAATTATTGGACTCCCAGAAAAATATGACAAAAAAAAAGGAACCTGGGCACTATTTTCCAGGAAATTATCAAAGAAAACTGCCCAGAAGTCATAGAAAGAGAGGGTAAAATAGACATTGAAAGGATTCATCGATCACCTGCTGAAAGAGATCCTAAAATCAAAACACCAAGAAATATAGTGGCCAAATGCCAGAACCCTCAAACAAAGGAAAAAATACTCCAAGCAGCTAGAAAAACCCAATTCAAATATAGAGGAGCCACAATAAGGATCACCCAGGATCTAACAGCATCCACATTAAAAGATCGAAGGGCCTCAAATATGATATTCTGAAACTTGGTATGCAACCAAAAATAACTTACCCAGCCAGAATGAGCATCTTTTTCCAGGGAAGAAGATGGTCATTCAACGAAATAAGAGAATTTCACCTATTTTTGATGAAAAAAACAGAACTTAATAAGAAGTTTGATCTACAAATATAGAACTCAAGAGAAACCTAAAAAGATAAAAAGAAATCTTGGGAACTATATTTCTGCTGTAAAGATGTATAAAGAATACATGTATACCTTGTTCTAGAAATTAGAGGTGGAAAGGACATTGTACCAGAAAAAGGGTAAATTGGGGGTACTACATCTCACGAAAAGGCAAAAGAAACCTATTATATCTGAGAGAAAGAATGGAGGGGATGAATATAGTGGGTATTTTACTGCCATCAGAATTGGCTTTAAGAGAAAAAATTTTAGACATATTCAATTTATGGTGAAACTTCTCCTATCTCATTGAAAAGTGAGAAGGGAAAAGTGAAAAGAGAAGGAATAAGCTAAGCAGAAAGGAATACGGAAACTGTAAGGGAAAGGAGTAAGATAGGGGGAGGAACTCTAAGGTGGGGAGAAGGGATACTAAAAACGGAGGGCTGTGAGAAGCAAGTGTGCTCACAAGTTTAATACTGGGAAGTGGAATGAGGGGGAAAGGGAGAAAAGCATAAACAGGGGTTAACAAGATGACAAGTAATACAGAATTGGCAATTTTAACCATAAATGTGAATAGGGTAAACTCCCCCATAAAGAGGAAGAAGTTAGCAGAAGGAATTAAAAGCCAGAATCCTACAATATGTTGTTTACAGGAAACACACCTGAAGCAGGGAGATACATGCAGATTAAAGGTAAAAGGTTGGAGCAAAATCTACTATGCTTCAGGTGAAGTCAAAAAAGCAGGGGTAGCCATCCTGATCTCAGATCAAGCAAAAACAAAAATTGATCTAATTAAAAGAGATAAGGAAGGGCACTCTATCTTGTTAAAGGGTAGCATAAATAATGAAGCAATATCAATATTCCCTCCTTTGGGAATTCCATGTATCATCAACCTCTTTCCATTAATTTTTTAATGTCTCCCACATTATAAAAACTATTATATGCCCTTCTTCTTTGTTTAGCTATAGTTGCATTTTCCCTCCCACCTGAATGGCAGAAATTTTGTATGACTAATTTTCTAGTCCATAGTTATTAATTGTTTGATGTTTATTCCCATCAAACTACTGCCCATTTGAAAGTAATATTTAATCCCCTTCATATTCATTCTTTTATCTCCAATTTATTTTGTAAGAAGTTTGTTTTAGATTGTTGTGTTGCAGATAATTGTTAAGATATTTACAGATGATATCTGTATAATATTGCTATTACTCATAAAATATTCTTCTGGTTCTGCTCTCTTCACTCTTCATCAGATCACATAAATCCATGTTTTTTTTTAAATCATCCTGCTAATCACTTCTTTCAGCACAATATTATTCGATTACTGTCATATACAACAACTTATTCAGCAATTCTCCAATTGATGACTATCTCCTCAATTTCTGTTCTTTTCCATCACAAAAAAGACCTCCAAGGCAATCCTAATAGACTACAGAAAATGACATTTGAATCAAGAAAAAGAACTCAGGAGACTGAATGTAAATCAACACAACATGTGTTCTTCTTTTTTTGTTTTTTTTTTATCTCTCCTGTTTTTTTTTCCTTTTTCTCTGATTTTTCTTTCCCAACATGATTCATAAAACACTGTGTGTTAAAATAAACTAATCAATAAATAAAAAAAGATCTCCTAAAAATATTTTGTACAAATAGGTCCTTCTCTCTTGTTTTTTTAATACAGATACAGACAAAATAGAGGTATTGTTGGATCATAGGGTATGTTCAGTTTTATACCCTTTTAAGCAAAATTCAAAATTGCTTTGCAGATTGATTGGACCAGGTCACAATTCCACCAACAATGTATTAATGTCCCAACTTTCCCACATTCTCTCCAACACTAATCATTTTATTAAATGACTTGTATTGTTACAAATGTGCCTCAGTTCTTTATTTATTTGAAAAATAAGGCCTTCATCCCAGATACTGGCTATAAAAATAATTGCCAACTTTCTGCTCTCTTTATAATTTTGGTTGCATTGGTTTTGTTTGTGCAAATTCTTTTAAATTTAAGATAATAAAATTTATCCATTTTTATCTCCTAATGCATTTTGTATATTGTTTTGCTATAATTTCTTCATTTATCCACAGATCTGACATATAAGTTATTTCATGATACTGCAGATTCTATGGACATAGTATCTGCTTTTTTAACTAAGTCATATACCAATTTCAACCTTTTCTTGACATTCAGAGTAAAATGGTCCACAAATAGTTTCTACAAAAATGTTTCACAGTGTTCTTAGTAGTTTTTGTCAAATAGTGAGCTCTTATCTCAAAAGCTTGAATCTCTAGGTTTATCAAACATTAGATTACTAGATATGATAATTTACTATTATGTTTTATATATTTAAACTATTCGACTGATATATTATTTCTTAGCCAATAACAGTTTTTTTTTATTATTTGCACTTTATAATACAGTTTGAGATATGGTATAGCTAAACCACATTTTCCTCATTTTTTTTTATTAATTCCTTTAATTTTATTTTGTAATCTCTGTTTTTTGAATGAATTTTGTTATTTTTTTCTTTCTTTATAAAATAATTTTTGTTAATTTGTCATGACATGAATAAGTATATTACTTTCTGTAGAACTCTCATTTTTGTTATATTGACTCAACACAGTTATGAGCAATTGATATTTTATAAAATTTTTAGATTTGATATTATTTGTTAAAAAGTTTTTTTTTTAATTGCTCATATAGCTATATAGGTCATATATAGTTCAATGGCCCATTTGACCAATTCTACTTTTTAAGAAGTTTTTTCTTCAATTTTTGTGCTTCCTTTTCCAGGTTATTGATTCTTTATTTCATAATTCTCCCACATTTATCTTCTTTCTTTCTTCAATTTTTCTTCTACTTCTCCTGCTTCATTTTTTAAATCCTTTTTAGTCTTTTCAAATAAGACTTTGGGGGTATTAGACCAATTCATATTCCCCTTTAAGATTCATTGTGATAGAGTTAGCCTCTTCTGAATTTTTGTTTTGTTCTTCCTTCACAATAGTTACTCTCTATGGTCAAAAATATTTGTTTCTTTCCATTTTTTTTGCCTTTTGTGACTTAGGTTGGCCTCTGCTCCTGAGGCATAGGACACATTGTCTAAAGCCTCCTATACTTAGAAACAGGCCTGGTGACTGGTTTTCCTTGCTGAGGGTGTTTCTGCCCATTGTACTGATGAGTTGCTTGGCCTATTTGCATCTGTTGTGTCAGAGATCCCAGATTCACAATTTGTCTTCTGCAGTAGGGTTAGAGGCCTCAGTTATCTTTGCTATGCCACTAGCCTATACTGAGCCAAAGCTTCAGGGCCTAGGTTGCTGATTTGTCTGTGCAAAGAGGTTTTCTAAAGCCCTACTAAGTTAGTAAAATTGAAAAATTGTTTTACTCCATTTTTGTGTTGATTCTGTGACTCCAGAATCCATTTAGAGGCTTCCCTTAATATTGTTTCAAAAACTAGATAGAGCTCAGGCAACTTCCTAGATTCTCTCTGCCACCTTGGCTCCATTCCTTCAAGTTCCTTGTTAAAAGAAATAGCTAATAAATGTCTAAAATAGGTCTTCTTGATTTCATGCCTATCAAGACATTGATGAGCTAGGAAATGTCCAGGGGTTTGAGGTGCTGGATCAGCACCATGATGGTGAGGGACTTTGAGTCACATCACATGGAGATAAATTCAAGGAATTGGGCATGTTAGATCTGAATAAAGGAAGGTATGGGGTTGGCATGATGTCTATATTCAAGAATTTGAAGGATTGTCATGTTGAAGGAAGAAATGCATTTTTTCTGTTAGACTGCAAGAAGGTAAAAGTTGAAAAAATAAAATTACACTTGATAAAAGAAATCAAATCTCCTAATTGTGTGATATCTTTAGATATATTGTATTCCCATTACCATCCCTCATCCAATATGAAAAAGAAAAAGAAACCACTGGTTTTATAATTACTTGGTACTGCCCTGTCTAGAGAAAACTTCAAAGTCAGGGATCCTTGAATTCTCTAGGGCCAGTCTGTAGGCGATTGCCCTCAGAGGCTATAGCTGCAATTTAAAACCTTCCTCCTCAAGGTTAACAACTGACTCGTTCAGACAGAAAAAAGAAAATAATATCCTTGTATAAAGACAGGTGAGTATGTTCCTCCTATAGACTCTGTACTTTTATCCTTCGGAAGATGTCAGAATATCTTATTCTTTATTGATTTATCTTATCTAGATAAGCATGTGGATGATTACAGCAGGTGGGATTACAGCAACTAAAAGTATATACAAAATGATGGAAAAAAGAAAAATCTTTAAGAAAAAGGACAATAGATGAACAATTTCCTCCTATGTCAGAGGAAAGAAATTCATTTCTTTATTGTCAAGCAGAAGACGATACCAGCCTGGTTTAGAGAGCTGGTTTGGTATAATGCAAGAAGAGTGAAGGGTTAGCTCTATGAAACTTCTTATAGCTCTCCTTCATTTCTACTCTTGACTCTTACTTCCATTTTTTCCCCTCTTTTTCTTAAGTCTTCTATTTTTCCTTCTCTTCTCATAATCTCTTCATTCTTTTCTATTTTCCATCTGTGAATATACATTCTCTCCATTTGCAAAGCATTTGCCTTTTTATCCCAAGTTCCTAAAACAGTGTCTTGCATGCAAGAAGAATTTAATATATTCCTCAAAGTAAATTAAATTGAAATGAATTTAAATAGCATCTCATGCTCTTCCATCTTGTCCTTCATTAGACTTTTTTCTCTTTTATAATCTCTCTCCTTTCTTTTTTACTCTTCATCTCTTACCTCATCTATTTCTTCCTGAATTCTCCTATCGATATATTCTCCTATGTTCTTTCTATTTAATTTTCATTCTTTCTATTTTCCCCTCTCCTGACCTATTCTCATGTTAATCTATCCTCACACTTTATTCAGTACATCATACCTGGACTTCTACTAAGTCGTTTCACAGTCCTTAAATAACCACATAGTCAAGAGCACTCAAATCTACCACTTCTTTTCCTAGCTTCCCTTTCTTTTGATTATTCTTTGTCTCTGATTTCACATCTCTATATATCTCTCTAACTCTTTTCTCACCTGTCTCAGTGGCATTTCTTTTTATTGTTTTGCTTTCTCTCTCTTGGAGACAATTTTTACAATATGGCATATCTCATATTTCTGCCATCCTGTGTAGAACATTGCAAACCTTCTAAACACCATAACTTTTTAACACATTCATCTTATGTAATTTAGTTGGAATGATTGTAGAAAAATGTTTGAAAATCTAGTTAATGTCAGAAGAATCTTAAGTCAGAGAAGGATAAATAGCATACAGAAGAATCTTGATTCCATGTGATATAAAACTAGCTGAAGAAAATGATTATATTTAGCTTGGAGAAGAGAAAGTTCCTAGGGGATACAATAGATGTATTCAAATACTTGAAGAATTCATGTGAAGGATAAGTTGGACTCTGTTCCTTAATAAAGTCAGAACAAGGAACAATGGGCAGAAATTAATAGAGGGAAATTTAGGTTTCATATCAAAAAAATCTCTAAAATTTCAAGTTATCTATCTTGCCTCAAAAGGGGATATTACAGAGGGAATTCCTTTGGTATATGGGATAGACTAGAAAACTTTACTAAAGGCCCTCTTGTCCTCAAATTATAAAACTCTAAGATTTATAAGTTTAGCTGGTCCTAGTTCTCTTTAGCTTGACAGCCACAGCTTAGAGAAAACATGAGGACATTTGTAGAATGGCATACTGGGTCAATAAAATTCACTCATTCCAAATGAATATTTGGTCTGGGATACTGGAACAAGGAATACTTTATAGGGTAAATTCTCTAATAATTTTTCAGGATGGCATGCTCAAAGAATAATGGATTTTTGAGTCCATAAACTCAGGTTTAAATTTGATTTTATTATTTTCTTTCTCTGTTACTCTGTCTGACTCATTTAACCTCTTAGATCCTTAGTTTCCCTCATGGTACCAAACAGCTTCTATTTGTCTCAAAATTCACATTCAAGCCCCAAAGTGTGGGGAGGGGGATTGGTGTGGGAGTATGTGTATGTGTAGAGAGGCTGAGAGAGTAGAGAATAATTCTCGTATTTAAACTGAATTTTATAAGTAATCAATCAATAAACAGCTATTAACCCTACTAAGCGCTCTTTTGTAACTTAATAAACTTTCTTCAAAATCTCTATCAGCCATTATCTTTCTAGTGAAGAATCATAGTGCATTTAGTCTATATTAATATGGAAGTTACTTCATCTCTATGAGCATTTTAGTTACCCAAATCTTAGCATTTCCATGAATATAACATGTCTTTTATGAATTGTAGTGATAAAAATTATCAAAGTCCTTTGGTCCTCAGTTTCCTCATGTATAAGATGAAAAGTTTTAAAATGAGGATCTTTAAGATTTCTCCCTCTCTATGAATACTATGACATTTCATTGTAGAAAATATTTTAATTGGAAAGGAAAGATAATTTTGGGATTATGACCAAGGACATGTTGCAGCTAGCTTCAGTGTGAGCATTACATCTTATAAATAGAATCAGAACTTAAGTTATAGTTTTGTTGATGGTCTAGATTTAAGAAAATGATGGAGAAAATTTTAATAATGTAGATTAAACTAAATTTATGTCATACACAGTTTTTTTTTTCTGGAGAATTGATTGTTGAACATTTACCAGTATACCCCTTATCAGGATTCAAAACACATCCTGACAATGATATCATAAGGACGATGATGATTATGTTTAAAATGATCTTAGGAATACACATACACACAATGTTTTCAGAAAGCACTTTATTTCTATTATTTAGTAAACATGATACTTTTCATTTAGATTTCCACCTTACTTCTATTTTATTCCTTCTTATACACTGAATGTTCCAGACAAACGGTTCTTCTTTTTGTTCCTCATAGACAATGATCCATTTCCAGTCACCTTCCTTCTACTTCCTTCTCCTTTTATAAGTTATTTTCCATGTTAGGCATATTTGCTCTCTTTGCTTCTGCTTCTTGGGAACTTCAAGACTTATCTCATGTCATAACCTTTAAAAGGACTTTTCTGATCTCAGTTGCTAGCCCTGCCCCCAAATGTCTCATATTTAATTTGTATCTCTCTTGTATTTGCTTAGCTGCATACTTATCTTCCACCCTAAAAAGAACAAAAGCTCCTTTGTACTAGAATTTTTTTCCATTTTTGTTGTTGGAGCCTCAAGACTTAGTACATTTAATAAATATCTGTCAAACTGAATTGAATTACTAGTGAAATAACCATTGACAATTCCCCTTAGGCTTCCTGGGTTTTACATGATTTGAAAAATAGCAATAACAAAAAATTATAATATCTCCTATCAACAGAGATATAATAAGTTGCCAATCAAATAAGAAATATGAAGCTTTTTATTAACTTTAGAACCAAAAAAAGGATTTAAATTATTTTTACAATTGATGTATCTTTTCTTTATTTGTAAGTAGGTGGTATAGTATATAGAAAGCTGGATATGTGATTATGAAGACCTGGGTTCAAATTCAGATTCAAATATTTATTATTTGTTTGACTCTGTTCCTTCATATATAAAATAAGATACTTAGATCCCAGAGTTGTTGTAAGGGACAAATGAGATCATATTTGTAAACTTCTTTGCAAATATTAGACACAAATATATTAGTAAGCGTAATTTCCTTTCTAATATCAATCTATGTCTTGTGATTCATAAATCATCTTATGACAAGCAAATTAATTTTAAGAGAGCTTCCTCTTATTCATCCATTTTAGCTTTATCATCTAAAAATTTTAAAATTTCATTATATATCACCTTTCTAATTATTAATAACACATTTAATAAGACATGTTACATCAAATGCTAGGTCACTTCATTCTTTTTTTTTTAAATACTGCTTATTACTTTTTTTCTTTTTTATTATTATTATAACTTTTTATTGACAGAACATATGCATGGGTAATTTTTTACAACATTATCCCTTACACTCACTTCTGTTCTGACTTTTCCCTTCCCTCCCTCCACCCACTCCCCTAAATGGCAAGCAGTCTTATACATGTTAAATATGTTATAGTATATCTTAGATACAATATATGTGTGTAGAACCGTACAATTCTCTTGTTGCACAAGATGAATTGGATTCAAAAGGTAAAAATAACCTGGGAAGAAAAACAAAAAATGCAAACAGATCACACTCATTTCCCAGTGTTCCTTCTCTGAGTATAGCTGCTTCTATCCATCATTGAGAAACTGGAACTGAATTAGATCTTCTCTTTGTCAAAGATGTCCACTTCCATCAGAATACATCCTCATACAGTATTGTTGTTGAAGTATATAATGATCTCCTGGTTCTGCTCATTTCACTCAGCATCAGTTCATGTAAGTCTCTCCAAGCCTCTCTGTATTCATCCTGCTGGTCGTTCCTTACAGAACAATAATATTCCATAGCATTCATATATCACAATTTACCCAACCATTCTCCAATTGATGGGCATCCATTCATTTTCTAGTTTCCAGCCACTACAAAAAGGACTGCCACAAACATTTTGGCACATACAGGTCCCTTTCCATTCTTTAGTATCTCTTTCAGATATAAGCCCAGTAGCAGCACTGCTGGATCAAAGGGAATGCACAATTTGATAACTTTTGGGGCATAATTCCAGATTGCTCTCCAGAATGTTTGGATTCGTTCACAACTCCATCAACAATGCATCAGTGTCCCAGTTTTCCTGCATCTCCTCCAACATTCATCATTATTTTTTCCTGTCATCTTAGCCAATCTGGCAGGGGTATAGTGGTATCTCAGAGTTGTCTTAATTTGCCT
Organism: Sarcophilus harrisii; assembly: GCF_902635505.1. Taxonomy (NCBI): domain Eukaryota; kingdom Metazoa; phylum Chordata; class Mammalia; order Dasyuromorphia; family Dasyuridae; genus Sarcophilus; species Sarcophilus harrisii. Next base: position 536,050,024 of record NC_045428.1, read on the forward strand.
TTCTCTGATCAATAGTGATTTGGAACACCCTTTCATATGGGTAGAAATAGTTTCAGTTTCATCATCTGAAAATTATCTGTTCATATTCTTAGGTCACTCCATTCTTGACACTCCTCTAACCAGATAATTTTATTTCATGTGTTCACTGATTTTATCCTTTAATATAGAATTTTTTGATGGTAGATAAATTGTCTCTTGCTACATATTCACTTATATTTTTAATTCCTTTTTGTTTCATATTTTCCAATCTAAAGATCATATTTCTTAGAGGGAAAACACATACAAGAATTGAGTATTTCTATTTTCTTTCTGACATCTGGTGACTGATCCATTCAACCATTCACCAGATGTCAGAAAGAAAACAGAAACACTCCATTCAACCAAATTTGTAGTCCTACAGAATTTCTAAAGCAAATAAAGCAAAAGAGCCAGTAAAAAATTTTGTAGCACTTTGTCACTATTGGAATATCATCAGGTTAATAATCTAACTTTTCTGGAATTATTTTGAGAAGATCTTGCCTTTCTTATATCTATTTGAATATCTATTTGTGTACGTATATACATATAAATATATAGTTTATGCTATATGTAAACTATTTTCTTATGCATACATATTGATCTTTTGGGAAATAACACGTTTATTCTTTCCATTTCTTTAATATGGTCAGTATTATGATTAAAAATATATTTCCTGAGAGTCTTTTATTCCCTTTATATTACACTAACCATATTTTACAGAATTCTTGAACTTGAATAGAATAGTAATGAATAGAATAGTAATCACAAATAAAGAAAAGTAATAAATTGTTCTTTAAATTCTTTGAAATGCATTTTCCCCAAATCTCCAGAATATGTCAGACTCTATTGGATATTATTACAGAACCACAGATTCACAGACTCTAGGAAGTGGAAGAAGCCTCTGAGGTAATTCAGTTCAACTTATGTTTAAGTAGGAAACACCTTTTTAATCATTGTCCCAATAACAAGGAACTTATCCCTTCTCAGCCACTCTCAATTCAAACTAATCCACTTTTTAGTATATTTCAACTGTTAGGAAATGATTCATTTTTTAAAGCCTTGTAAAGCTTCTCTGATTCTACATGTTGTCATTATTATTCATTATGAATTTCAAGATGAAATATTCATTTTCTCCAAAGATTCATTTAAATTTTGACAACTATTTTTCTCCCATATCCACAGTTCTGCCCATTGCTTTGTTTTCCTCATTAAGATTTCTTATTATAATTGTCAAACAATGGACTTTTGTGCAAATGAAGTTTCACTGGAAAAGAACTTTTATGTGAATATACTCTGAATTGTAGAAAGTAGTTCCATATATGATTGTAAACAACACCAACAAATACATTTCAAATTAACTTTAAAATTCTTGAGTTGATGTTATCTGGTCCCAGTAATGTATTATTCTCCAGTATAACAAATTCATTAAACTACTTAGATATCTGCCACTTTTGGTTTAACATCTGGGACATGTGTGAACTCAGAAGAACAATTACTCAGGCACAGGAAGTGTTAGCTGATTGACAGAAGAGGAAAAAGAGATCAAATAATTTAAATGATGATCATGAAAATCTGTAACAAATTATCAATTTCCTTCTTCTTTCATTTCCCCTAAGGACAAGGGTGTACCTCATCCGAATTAATGTCATGATACCTCATAACGAGTCTTCCTCCACTGAGATCTCTGAGTTCCTCTTGAATTGTTTTGTCAGATCGCCAAGTTGGCAGCTCTGGCTCTCCCTACCCTTGAGCCTGCTCTTCCTCCTGGCCATGGGGGCCAATGCCACCCTTCTAATTACCATTAGGCTAGAAGCATCTCTGCATGAACCCATGTACTACCTGCTCAGTCTGCTCTCTTTGCTGGACATCGTGCTCTGTCTCACTGTCATTCCCAAAGTTCTTCTTGTCTTTTGGTTTGACCTCAGACCCATCAGCTTTTCAGCCTGCTTTCTTCAAATGTTCATCATGAACAACTTTCTCCCCATGGAATCTTGCACCTTCTTGGTAATGGCATATGATCGCTATGTGGCCATATGCCACCCTCTGCGGTACCCATCTATCATCACTGATCAATTTGTGCTCAAAGCTAGTGTCTTTATTGTGGCACGGAACACTCTCCTCACTGCTCCAATTCCTATCCTTTCTGCACGGCTCCATTATTGTGGAAATAACATCATTGAGAATTGTATTTGTGCTAACCTGTCAGTCTCCAAGCTTTCCTGTGACAATGTTACTCTTAATAAGATCTACCAATTGATTGTAGCCTGGACTCTGCTGGGCTCTGATCTCGTACTTATTTTCCTCTCCTATTCCTTCATTCTGAGGGCTGTGATGAAACTTAAAGCTAAAGGGGCTGCTGCCAAAGCCCTAAGTACATGTGGTTCCCATTTTATCCTCATTCTCTTCTTTAGCACTATCCTCCTGGTTTTCATCTTTACTCACATGGCCAAAAAAAAAGTGGCCCATGATGTCCCTGTTTTACTCAATGTCCTGCATCATGTAATCCCTGCTGCCCTTAACCCCATTGTCTATGGGGTGAGGACAAAAGAAATTAAACAAGGAATTTTGAGGTTACTAAGAAAAGAGAAATGAACTTTATCCAACAGCAGGCTTCTACTAGCAATTGGCATTGGATACATCAACACTTGACAGTGATGTAGGAACTCTACAGTCAATTCTGTTTTACCTATGCCCCATAAATTGCAGTATATATGGACTGATAGTTTTTCCTCTCTGGAACAGATCATTCAAGTTCCATAGAAGGAAAACTGTATTTTTTTCCTTTCCTCAACAATTGTCAATACTGCAGCTATTTCAAGTTCCCAACGTAGATCTAATGATCTTCTGCCTCCCAAAGATTTAGGTCATGAGACTTGTGATGGTGGTAAGAATGACACTACCACAGAAGGTCCTGAATCCAGCTGGACAAGCTCTACACTATAGAGATATTTCTAAAAGCTCACAGATCATAGAAACTAATTATCTCTTATAAAATACCAGATCTTTCTAAAATTAAAAAAAACTTTCCCAAATACAAAACTAATACCCTCATATATGCTTCCTTCCCACTAAATATTAATTCTATTGAAGACCATTACACAATAACAGTAAACCTATTTTTACAATAAGATAGTAAACAGAAATTAGAAGTCTACAGATTAGAATATAATAGAAAAAAAGAGATTAAATGAGTTCTTAGGTGAGAAATATCCAAAATTTCTTCACTCAACCAAAAGATGATGATTTCCCACATGGACAATTTCCCCTAAATCTCAATGAAGAAAAGTTCAAAATCAAAAATGTATAAAGAAGTCAGTCTCTTCTTACATGTTTGGAAGAGAACTTTCTCTTTTTCTTCCCTGGAGTTGGACCCGAAGAGAGTGCAATTGTGTGTTTCTCTCAAAATAGGAATAAAAAAAATGTTCTCCTTTCCAAAGCTTTTACACCAACTTCACTCCTCATAAAAATAACTAAGTCATTCTCCCCACTAATTAGGAAAGTTTACAGAAATCATGCTGGCTTAAAAAATGTGGATATCCCCAAATCCATTCCACAATAGATAAGGGCTCAAAGGATATGAATGATTAGTTGCCAAAAGGAGAACAGCAAATAATTGAATATACGTGTGTGTGTGTGTGTGTGTGTGTGTGTGTGTGTATATATATATATACATGGTCAATTACTTGCTGTATATATGTATATATACATATATACAGCAAGTAATTGACTATGTTTGTGCATGTTTCTATGTGTGGAGGCTTCAAATCACATAAGAGAAAAGCAAATCAAAAGAATCTTGGGTCTGCACCTGACACAAGCTAATCAGTAACAATGACCAAATATGAGAAGAGTCATTGTTAGAGAAGTTGTGAGGTAGTCAAGTGTTCTATTGCATTGTTGGTAGATATGTGAATTAGTAAAACTCTTTTATAAAGCAACTTAGAATTTTGCAGTTAAAGTAGCAAAAATGTTCATAACTTTTTACCCAGAGATTCCACTATTAGGCATATATCCCAAGAAGGTCACTAATAAGAAGAAACTCCTCATACAAAGCAAAATATTTAGAGCAGCAATCTTCATGTTATCAATGAATTAGAAACAAATTAGGAGTCTATAGAACTCCTATATATAAGAATGATATAAGATATAATGATAGTGAATGATGTACGAACATAATGAAATATGATATATTCCATATAAGAATGTCCTATAGCTGCTATAAGAAATGATGAAAATAAGTAATTTAGAAAAGCATGATTTAGAACGAATCAAGAAAAAATCTTTCCCCAAAAAGTGACATATGCAATGATTACAACAATATAAATGGAAAGAATTATTGCCACAAAATAATAAAAAATGAAATTTTAATATTTATGAAGAACAAATATTGTCTCAAAGGGAAATATTAATAAATACCTTCTCTCATTCTTTTGCAAAGATGGCATGTCCACAGATGTGAAACATTTACATATTTTCAGACTTCTTCAGTGTACAGATACATTTTACAAGGGCAAAAGAAGAACGCTGGGCAAATTCAGCTGATATAAAAACAAAAGATATCAATAATTTTATAAAATGAAAATGCAGATTACACAAGATGCATATTTGTAATGTAAAAGTTTATTGTATCATATATTTAATAGTATATCATATCTCACTAAAACACTTATTAATTCATAAATGGTCAAAGGTTTCAAAAGTTTTGTAAAACAAAAATCTCCTTACAAAACATGGTAAAAATCACAAATAATTAAAAAATATTAATCTGAACAACTCTGAAGTCACTTGAATTCATGTAAATTGATAAAGATATTTTAAAAGATGTTAGAAGAGAGATGGGGGAGGGGGGAAGCATTCTAATGCACTCAGTAAATCTAGCAAATGGTTCAATTATTCTGGATTTGGGGTTAGAATTATGAAAGAAAATTAACTAAACTTCCATAGCCTTTGACCTCATGATCCCAGAACAAGACATATACAACAGAAAAGACAGTCAGAACACAAATATGGTCAAATATATATATCCCAATGTAGCAAACATTACAGGATTCTGGAACCAACCAAACTCAATTTAGATTACTCCTCAACCTTCTATTTGATTCATTTCCTCATTTAAATTTAGTATGAAATTATTCATTAAAATATATCAAAATATCTCTTATCCGACTATATCACAGCTTCCATATCAATTCATTAAATATTATTTGTTCAAGAAAATATGAAAAAGCTTTTCCCAAGATGTTCTGGAATCTTTCACTATAAAAAAATATATTGACTATACAGAATTAAGTAAATATTGTTATTACTGAATAAATAAGATATTAGCAATGAAATCAATAATGAATTAAATAGGCAATTATTTATGATATTTTTTGCTGTAAAAATGATTACCACCAGTTACCACAACATCACTCAAATTTCAGATGACTTCTCTTCATTTCTGAGAACACAGTCCTATAGGTCAAATCTCTTGACCAGAATCTTCACTTTCTTCTCAACATAAAGGCTACAACTGATTCATAAGTAAACACTCCTCTGCCCTCTTTTTCTATGTCTTTTCAAGTTTATGTCCATTCACGAATCTCATTAGCTTCTCTCAAACCATAACTTTTGATGGTTTTTTACATAATTATCTTTAAAGATTTTGTTCATGAAAAATGCTTAAGATATTTTTAACAAGAAATAAGTTTTTTCTCGTCTTTCTCTCTTTCCCCATGACTTCTTTATAAATTCTTCATAGAGTCAAATACATCAAAGGTAAACTCCCCAACTCCATGAGTCTATAAGGAGTCACTTTTTAAATGATACTCTATAAAATTGCATTTAAAATTGCAGTTACATTATAAATTACACTTTATAAAATGCATTTAAAATTGCAATTTCTCTTCTTCTTTCTTCCTATATAAATACTGATAGTTTCTTTAATGTATGTAAGAAAAACTTATGTAGCATTGGCTATATCTGAAAATTAATAGCAGCACTCTGTGTAACTAAAGAATTGGAAAAAAAGAGGATGTCAATCAATTTCAGAAATGGTTGTGGAAAATGCTGTATAGTTTGGTCCTAAGTAGAGAGAATAATGAATCCTTTTTGCACATATTTAACCTATATCAGATTTCTCACTGTCTTGGGGAAGGGAAAGGTAAAAGAGGAAGGGAGAAAAGTTTGGATCACAAGATTTTACAAAAATGAATGCCAACAAATATTTTTACATGTGTTTGGGAAAATAAAATGCTATTGAAAAAATAAAAAGAAATTTTAAAAAGTGGTTTCATCTATATTTATTAGTGTTCATTTGTTTTAGCCATATCTGACTCTGTGATTTTATTTGGGGTTTTCATGGCAAAGATATTGCAGTGGTTTTGACATTTCCTCCTCCAGCTCATTTTACAGATAAGAAAACTGAAGCAGAATTAAGTGACTTGCCTAGAGTCATACAGCTAATAGGTGTCTGAGAGCAGATTAGAACTCAAGAAGATTAATTTTTCTGCTTCCAGGCCTGTCACTTTATCCACTGAGTTAACTAACTCCTATATATGTATTGAAATGTTTTTAAATTTATAGTTTTCAAAGTTGTAAATTAATTCCAAACTGTTATAGACTCAACTTTAAAGTCAATATCCTCTTAGTGCAAGCTTGGTGATGGGACAAAAAGGGGAACACATAAGCCACTGAAAATTTTTTAAAAAGTGCCATATACTTGGCACTAATAGCAAGTATATATGACAAGAAGATAGTTGTATGTGACTTCTCTGGATGTGACTCCCTTATCTCCATCTGGAAATGCATCTAGTTTCAGTCATCAATCTAAAAGTCTCAGGTACCCACCATATCTGAGTGGCATCAAATCCATATTATTGGAAGTCTTTGTGACCCCAGACCAGAAAGTTGAATCCAACAAGGTTGCATGAGTGAAGGAAGCTGTGTCAGGTTCAAGAAAGTTGAATCAGAAAACCAGTGATACTAGAGCAAAAATGACTCACATATGCAGTGGCAAGGAATTGGAAACTGAGTGGATGCCCATCAATTGGGGAATGGTGGATTGATCTATAAGAAATGATAAGCAAGCTAATTTCAGAAAAGCTTGGAAAGACTTGCATGAATTAATGCTGAGTAAAGTGAGCAGAATCAAGAGAACATTGTACACAATAAGATCATTTGATGATTAACTATTATCAACTTAACTTTTCTCTGAAATGGTGTGATCTAAGACAATTCCAATAGACTTGGGATGGAAAATGCTATCTGAATCCAGAGAGAGAACTATGGAGACTAATTTGGATCAAAGCATAGTATTTTCACATTTTATTTTCATTGTTTCCTTTTTATTTCTCATTGGTTTTTCCCCTTTTGATTTTTCTTGCACATGACAAATATAGAAAGATGTTTAGAAGAATTATTCATGTTTAATTTACATTAGATTGTTTACTGTCATGAGGAAAGAAGAATGGAGAGGGAAGGACAAAAATTTGGAACACAAATTCTTACAGAAATGAGTGTTGAAAATCTATACATGTATTTTTAAATATGAAATACTACTGAGAAAAAAAATTAAAATAAATAAACATGGTCTCATTTAATAATCCAGAAAAGAAAGAAAAATGAAAACTGCTAGTCCTAACACACAGTGAAATAAAAATATGCAATGTGAATTTGAAAAATACAATTATCAAGATGATTGATTTTACATGCTAATCAGTATCTAACTGAATAGGAATGTAATAGAATTTATGATGCAACAAAATTGAAAAATTCAATGGAAAAATATTTAAAATCATCAAAGGGAAGTTAAATTCTCCATGATAAAAAAAAAAGATTTTGGAGAAGAGAGAAAAAAAATCATACTTTTTTCATGAAACCAATTTTTTTTGTGATCCTTGTACCCTTGATAACACACATAGTCAATCAAATTTCTGTAGGACATATTCCAAAGGACATACTAAATTTCCCCCAATTAATCCCTATTTCTACAAAGATAATTAAATGAAATTACAAAGTCACTAAACAGAAAAATTAGGCCTTTTAAAAAAGGTAAGAGAAATAGTAGACTAAGCCAAATAGTCAAGGTTGCTACTCTAACTCTATGTTACCTTTTTTGACCATTCTATTGAAGTTATTGACTGTTCTGACTGAATTTGGAAGGCATTCACCTGCATTTTTGATTTCCTTCACAAGCTAATTATACAATATTTCAGAGTCTGATTCTTTTTGTACAGCAAAATAACGGTTTGGTCATGTATACTTATTGTGTATCTAATTTATATTTTAATATATTTAACATCTATTGGTCATCCTGCCATCTGGGGGAGGGGTTGGGGGGTAAGAGGTGAAAAATTGGAACAAGAGGTTTGGCAATTGTTAATGCTGTAAAGTTACCCATGCATATAACCTTTAAATAAAAGGCTATTAAATAAAAAATAAAATAAAAATAAAAAAAATAATTTGGAAGGCATTATCAATTCTTCATAAAATTTCTCTACCTTTTATTCACTTGCCATGTATAATTATTGATCAAGAATTTGAATGGAATTCAGAATCTTCCAAGCCTTCAGTGTTATTCACATTAATAATAATCATAGGATAATAGATTTAGTATAGTCCTTGAGAAAGGACTGATTCTCATAGGTATGTGTGGAAGAAACCTAGGCAGCATTGAAAAGATGTAAGAATAGAAGGACTCTGAAGAACTTGAAAGACCCCCAGATTCAACAACACACCTTTCTCCCTTTATCCATTACATATGGATTGTACAGCATGTACAGCACAGTAGTGTACCATCCACTAAGTATGCACCGGAGAGACTCACTTTTGAGTAAGCATACAGGATAGGTATGAAAGCCAATACAACTAGGCATTAACCCAAACATGATAGGCTGTCTTGTGCATGCTGAGGTATATGTAGATATGTGTATGACAGGCTTTTAGTAAATACTTCCTGGTAGACTGATTGATTGATTGGTATATACTGAGGATGTACACACCTAGTCCCTAACACACAATCAGGTTGACAGTCCTAAAAGCCAACTTTCTTTAAGGATCACATTTTCCCCCCAGGAATATCCATTGGGAGTCTTTATTGCTTAAATTTATGCTCCTGGGATTTGAGGGATTCTCTGAGTCTCCATCCCTATTCTAAATATCAGGATGAGAATATGTCCATGACACTCTATTCCTCAGCTGGATAAACTGCCTTTACTTCTGGATCCTGAGGGAAGAAGTAATCAAATAAAAGAGCTAAACAATAAACCAAAGATCAGAGAACATCATTGCAGCTCTTTTGTAGCTGTGAGTAACAGGAAGGGCCAAAAAGATTCTCAGCTAGAAGAGTCCCTGCTAAGATCTCAAGGAGGAAAAAGTCCAGGTTTGAAGTTTAATTTGGAGGTGGGAAAGTTAAGCTTGGGCTTATTCATTAACTTATTGGATCTGTCTTCTCTTCTAATCATTTAATCAGTCATAGAATGACTATAGTAATAATAATAGGCTTCACTATTGTGCCACTTTATTAAGGGTTTGCAACATTTTCATCACAATGATTTCTAAAATTAAGTCAAATATGTATATTTCTTACAGAGGAGGAAACATGTCCAAGACTACATGGCTAGTAAGTATTATAAGTAGATTCTTAACTCAGGACTTCTGACTTCACTAGTAAGACTCTTTTGACTATATCAGTCTCTTCTCTCTCACAGAAATGTCTGCATTTATAATGCCCACATATCAATGTGAAATACGATCCTACCATGCCAGCTATAACCAGACAGAACACTTACTTTGAAGTTGTATGTTCAGTTTTAGGAAATGGGAAGGCTGCACTCCAGGAAAAAGACTTATGAAGAGAAACAACAGCTTTAAAATATTTGAAGGACCACGATGGGGGAAAAGGATTGTACTTGTTCTACATAGCTCTAAAATACAGGAAAAAACCAAACAGTAGAAATTTTGTGTAGCCAAATTCTGGCTCAAAAAGAGTAAGCAATTGCTACTCTTGTTGTCTAGTAACGTAATGGGTCATCTCATGAGGGAGTGAGATTTCTTCTTACTAAAAATATTTAGTTGTTGCTGTTAATATTTTTTTTAGTTGTGTGTAGTTCTTCATGAGCCTACTTGGAGTTTTCTTGACTAAGATACTGGAATAATTTGTCATTTCCTGATTCAGCTCAGAGGCAAATTTAGTGACTTGTCTAGGGACACACTAATAATGTCTGAGACCAGAATTAAACTCAAGACTTTCTTACTCCAGAGCCAGCATTCTACCACGGTGATATTTAACTGCCCAGAAGTATGAAACAGAAGTCAAATGTTTGTCTGGGATTATAAAGAGGATTTCTCTAATTGGGGAAGGGGGAAATGGATTAGCATTAGGATCTTTCAACTCTGTGATTCTGTTTGATGTTTAATGCAGAGTAGAGATATCATGCAGGTTTAAGACTACTTTTCTAAGGTCTCCTAAGTTTTAGCAATCTAATGAGGCTGAAAGAATCCTGAGGAAAGAAGGTTTGTTCTAGAACCAAAAAATGTAGTTTTAGGGACTTAATTGTATCTCTCTCAGTTCTGACTCTCTAAGCAAATTAAAGAGCAATAGAAATGGAAAAATAATAATAATGGAAATATATTTTGATAGTGTTTAATTTACAAGGTGCTTTGCTCAGAAAAAAATAAAAATAAAAACCAGAACCAAAATGCTATGTCATACAGTATTATAATCCTAATTTTATGATGTAGAAGTTGAATGTTAGAAACATTAAGTAATTAGCTCAAAGTTCCTTAGTTAGTAAATGGCAGGGTTAGATTCAAATTTTGATCTTCTGATTTTCTTCCCAGTGCTGGGAAGGGAAAGAGAAGGAAAAAAACAGGCAGAAAACACAGCAGATTGTTTTCTCCTTAGAGCATTACCAAAAATTATAGGGACTACTCAAAGTCTCCATCTTTCTTTATCCTGGTTCCCTATGAAGTCTTCATTCTATTTTTAGCTTCATTTATTCAATCTTATTTGCTTTAGTTTCTTCATATATAAAATGTGCTGGAGAAGAAAATGGCAAACTGCTGCAACATTTTTACCAAAACAAACTCTGTAATGTCAGAGAAATTGAGACAAGACAGAGATTAGGTTTTTAATATTTTAATAGTGGATAATGTGGGCTAGCAATTGAACAGGTCTCATGTCCAAAAGATGTTCAATCCCTAGTCAGCTGAATGGGACACTTGTCTGAAAGCATCCAGTTACTACTAATTAATTCCAGAGAATTTTATAAGGCTCCACCTATCAAAGAAACAAAGGCAAGGCTGGGGCAGAACACTGGATAAATTATAATTTCAGGAAAAGCCATAACTTTTTAATTCTGACAGGTTGGGGGTCAAGAAGATACCCAGGCATTTGAGATAAGCTATCTGGAGTTTTATGATTCACTGGAATGTGAGAGTGACCAGAGCTTAATGGGGTAAGGAAAGGGGGGGGTGGGCATTATATTTTAATCAGGCTATAGCATAATAATTCAGGGAAACTGAGGTATTAAAATTCAGGGAAACTGAGGCATTGCATTCCCAAATAGGATTATAAAGAATTGGACACAAATGAAATGAATGAACAACAAAAGGACAAAAATTTAGTTTCAGTTCAAAGGGTTTCATAAAGTAGATTTGTAAGTTTCTTTGCTAAAAGATAAGGGGAATGTGAATGGAATGGATAATTCAATATTTTTTTAACTTTAAGTTAATTTTATGTTAGAGTTTGATAAACTTATATGTATTAACTCTCCTAGCTTCTGGTCAGGTTCATACAAGTATATTCAAAGAGAGAGAAGTATTGAATTGGCTTATAACAATCCATTATCAGCATGGTCTTAAGATTCAGCTACCTGTACCTTTATATTGTTTCTTCACAGTTAGGATCATTTTTAAAGACAATGAAAGCTCAGTTCAAGTCTTTAAATTCAGACTTCCTTCTCTGCTTTAACAAAAACTGCAGAATATTTGCAGAGGGTTCTTTATTCATTTCCTCTTCTTCTCTTCAGGGCCAGAGATTTGTCTAAATCATCAAATGAGTCATAACAACACAGAATTTGAGTATTGGGAAGTATCTTGAAATATTATCAATCATTCTTTTTTTCTTGGCTAAAATTCAATCGACATCAGTTCCATAGGTATTTATTAAAGACCATGTAACAGACACAGTGCTTGGCTGTAGAGTAATCTAAAGACAAAACTAAATCCCTCCTTTCAAGAAATCTGTATCTTATGAGATGGAATTTTTGAAGGATGAGAGAAATGTTTTCATATATTCAAAACCCAAGAAGGGGGCCTAAATTTGTTCTGCTTGACAACAGAAGGCAAAACTGGCCACAATGACTAAAAATAACAGAAAAACTAGTTTCATACTGATTGAAGGAAAAGCTTCCCCAAAATTGGAAAAGACAACAAGTTTGCCATGATTAATCAAGTAAGTAATAAACTACCCCTTGTCAGAGATGTTACAGATTATATTGTAGGAATTTGGGGGGGGGGGGTTGAGTTTAAGAGCATTTCCAATTATGATATCATTTTCTATTGATTTTATTCTCTTTGTGATTGTTTTCTATGGGAAATAATTTAGTGTCCTAGAGTCTAGAGGGATGAGAAATGGAAGGGAAAAAGACTGAGAAGATAAAAAGCCAGAAGAGGCACTTATTTGGGAAGCAGAAAAAGGAGTAGATAATTAAGGGTTGTGCTGGTGAACCTTTGAATCCAAAGAGCCATACCTACAAATAGTCCAAGAAGGCCCAGCAGAGTACCTGCCTTCATTTGAGATATAGGAAAAATTTAAGAAGTAGAAGAAATAAAGCCCTGGTACATGGAAAGATCCATGTAGAGAGAGAGCAGAGCAGAGAGCAGAGAGAAGAAGGAGAAACTCAGAAAAACAGATAAAAAGCCACTGCTGTATCTCTAACAAAATCTAGGAACATATAATTATGAAAAAAGATAGAAATTACTTTCTCTGATCACAAATTCCTCCTCTATCAGGAATTTCAATATTATTTTATCACTTATTCAACCTCACTGATCTTAGTGGTTTGGGAGAAATAGCAGGAGACCAAAAGACCAGAGAGCTATATTGTAGCTTCCACCCCACTAACACCTAGTTGCTTGACTTTCAGCAAGTTCCTAAATTAGCCTGGACTTCAATGCCTTTATTCATAAAGTAAAAGTGTGCTGAGCTAAAATTTCCTGAAATTTCTTCAATTCCAATATCATATGGCTTTTAATTCCTCAATTCCTCCCTAGTTCTCCCTGTCTAGATTCCACTCTGGAATCTAGGTACTCCCTCCTTTCTCAGGTTTAGTCTCAATTAAATAATAAGGGAAAATTTAGAAAATAGTAAAAGATAAAAGCTCTATTAACATATAAAAAAGGTTCCCTGGGTGAGATCTAAGAAGAAAAAGAATCCTGCAGAAAAGCCCAAATTCCCAGTTTGATAATACAAAAGATCCAACACAAATGGTCAGACAATTGAATAACCACTTTCTTGCTTTCCTATTCTTTTCATAATCACTACTCATAACTCTTTTTCTTGGCTAATTGTTGTCATACAAATCTTTCTTTTTACATCTTAAGAATATGTCATTTTAGCAAATGACAGAATATTGATAACCAAGTATGCTACAAATTCATGCTATTTATCTAACACAGATTGGGAACTCAATCCTATAATTCCACAGTAATCTTTTTATTTATTTATGGTCTCTATCACACATCAAAAAATATTATTTCAAACATCCTCTTATAATCCAAATTCAAGCTCTCCCTATCACTTAGCTAAAGACATCCTTAAATCTAACTTTGGTGAAAAGATTAATGCTTTATACAATGAATTCCATCATTTCTCTTCCCATACAACTTTCAATATTCTCAAACATTCTTTTTGCCTTCTCTTCAAGGTCAGGGTAGGATAGGAAACTTCTCTTTACAAAGGTTAAGCAGGCCTCATTTGTATCTGCCAAAAAATCTCTTTTTTATTCATATATCTCACATTGACTTTACTCCACCTATTATATCCCTCTCATACAATTTCAATCCCTCTTTGTGGTTTCCTTGTGATCATCTTGCCAACATTTAAGGCATCTCCTTCCCCCTAAAAACAAAACAAAATTGTTTTTTCCTTGACCTTACAGCCTTTTAAAGATATTATTTTATCTTTTCCTTATCCATCTATAGTCAAATTTTTAACAAGAATACTCTACATTTGCTATCTCTATTTCTTACCATGCTCATTCTTCATACCTTGATATCTGTTGTGTCCCTACCATTATTTTCTAACTGATCTTCTATGTGTTAGTGAGTGATTAACATATTCCATGACCCTTTCTCCCCTACTTCTTCTATGATGCTTCTTCTACACTTGCCATTGTTGACTATCACTTTCTCCCTTTTACCCTTTTATCCCCTCAACTTCCAAAACACTGAACATTCATTTTACTCCTATTTTTTTCTGATCCTTACTGTCTTTGTTTATCATCTATAATATCTAAGCATCATAAACATGGGTATGACCTGATTTTATCCCTTTTCATCTTTCTCTATACTTTTCCTGAGTGATCCCATATCCTTCATTGACATCAACAAGTACCTTCAGGCAAATGGTTTCAAATCTATGATCCCCTTGAATCTCTCTTGGAGCTTGCATTCAATATTCTGAACTTTTTGATGGATATTTTCAAGTGGAGCCTTGCCTGCTCCCCAAACTCAGTAGGTTATAAATTTAACACATCTGCTTTCTTAAGGGAATAAATAAAAGAGAGAGCTTTGACTCTAAGAAAAATAATCTTTTCCTCTAAGATTAAAAAAGGAGATAATGAATGAAGAATAGAAGAAAAAGGTAGAGTGGATTACCTATTTCACTAAAATATTGTGTTTTCCCATTGTAGATGCAAATGCTAAAATCCAGGAGAAATTTACATTCTCAGAATGTATGCCATGGCATTGACCAGCAAAAATTCCTCTATTACTGAAGTCTCCGAGTTCCTCCTGAACTGTTTTGTCAAATCTCCAAACTTACAATGCTGGCTCTCACTACCTCTAAGCCTGCTCTTCCTCCTGGCCATGGGAGCAAATGGCATACTTCTAACCACCATTCGACTAGAGCCATCTCTGCACGAGCCTATGTACTACTTGCTTAGTTTGCTCTCCCTGCTGGACATTGTGCTCTGTCTCACTGTTATCCCTAAGGTTCTACTCATTTTCTGGTTTGACCTAAAATCCATCAGCTTTACTGCTTGTTTTCTCCAGATGTATGTCATGAACTGTTTCCTGGCGATGGAATCATGTACCTTCCTGGTCATGGCATATGACCGTTATGTGGCCATCTGTCATCCACTGCGCTACCCATCTATCATTACTGATCGATTTGTTATAAAGGCTGTTATTTTCATAGTGGCCCGAAATGCCCTTATTACTCTTCTTGTTCCTATTCTGTCGGCTAGGCTGCATTACTGCCACTCCAATGTCATTGAAAATTGTATCTGTGCCAATCTATCTGTATCCAAGCTTTCCTCTGATGATATTACAGTTAACCGCCTTCTTCAATTTGCTGGTGGATGGACAGTGCTAGGTTCTGATCTCATCCTCATCTTTCTCTCCTACTCCCTAATTCTTCGAGCTGTGCTGAGGCTTAAGGCTAAGGGGGCCGCAGCCAAGGCCCTAAGTACATGTGGCTCCCACTTCATCCTCATCCTCTTCTTCAGCACCATCCTGCTGGTCTTTGTTCTCACTCATGTGGCCAAGAAGATTGTCTCTCCTGATGTGCCTATCCTGCTCAATGTCCTGCATCATGTCATCCCTGCAGCTCTCAACCCCATTGTCTATGGAGTTCGGACCCAGGAGATCAAGCAGGGAATTCTGAAGTTACTGCACAAGGGTCTGTGAAATGTAAATGAGGGAGGACTTCCTACATTCTTGGAATAGTTTGGCTCAAAGATCCACTATAGGGAGTGGACTTCAATCCTCAGAACCCAAATCCCATGCTTTCCCCAAGGCAGAACACAGTTGAACAGCATTATCTTGTCAATGGCCTTTCCCACAGTCCTTTTAGTTTTTCCTCCTTACTCCTTTTCAGCCCTCTGAATAAATGTAATCTATATAAAGCCTGGAGTCCTTTAGAGGCTCAATAGGGGTTCATCCTTGGATTAACATTTCTTTACCTTTTACCTTATTTATGGTATAAATGAAAAAAAGTTAAATGAAAGGAATGAATATTGCCAAAGGATGATGGGCATAGCTCCTTAGAATGTAATGAATTGGAGAGAGGAGAGCGAGAAATTAGAGGTGGGCAAAATAGAAATTAGTTAATTAATTCTATATTTAATACTTGCACTAGCTTACTCTCTGAGGAGCCATCTTTTTTGTCTCCAAATCATCTCTCCAGGTATTGGCCTGTGTTCTACTCATGGATTTGAACTATGAGAAAACACAGTTCATTCCTAATTCTTCCAGATATATCACAGTATCCCAGAGTAAGTATTCAGCAAAGTCCATGCCATTACTTCAATCAAGATTTAGTTTCCATATGTTCCATTCCATGTAAATTTTCCCTCCACTTATGCTAATGTGCACCAGAATATGGGAATGGAAAAAATGGAATTGATGATTCAAAAGAGCATGAGACATTCAAGGAACACAAAAAGGAAAGCAAAGTGGAGTTTAGACATCAAAGTAAGGGGCAAAGAACAGAGTAACACATAAGTAAGAAATCAGGGTGAAGGGAGAATTAAAAGTGACTGTTGTGTGGAATTTGTGATGAAACAGATCAAAATTCTTCTTTTATCCTATTTTCCTTCTTTCCTACTTCTTTTTCTTCTTTTTAAAAGTGCAGTTTTAACTAATATCAGTAATATTGTTTTTTTGAATTTTCCTCTGCAACATCTTTGTAAGACTTTGTCTATTTCTTTGTATAATTCATACATGTTATTTGTTTAGTTCTGTAACATTCCATAACATTAATATTTGTATGTATATTTTTACATGTTCTTCACTGGTAAAACCCAGAAGTTTTCCCTTTTTTACTCTTATCATTAGAGCAGATTAGAATATTTTTGTTCCGGTAGGTTTCTTGTCATATCACACACACACACACACACACACACACACACACACAGTACACGCAAACATATATATAGGTATATATGCGTATATACATTATGTATACACACATGTATACATTATATATAGTCTAATTAGTGGAATTGCTAAATTGAAAGATATAGAGTATTCTTACCCTTATTTTGTAGTGCTATATTACTTTCTATAATAATAACATCCATCTGCAATTCCACCAGCAGTGTGTTAGAGTACTTGTTTCTCCAACAGCTCTAACAACAGTTCTTGTAAATTTTTCCTTATTTTAAAATATTTTACAGGATATAAGCACTATCTGAATATCATCTTAATTTGAATTTCTATGATCATCAGGAAATTTGAATATAAATTTCTAGGATCATAGAGAGTTACAAGTTCCTTAGAAGCCAACTAGTCCAGTCTCTTCATTTTAAAGATACTTTCTTTTCAGATGATTATTATCAGTTTGTGTTTCCCTCTTGGAAATTGTCTATTCATGCTTATTTACCATTATTCTACTGTGTAATCTGTATTATTAATCATGCATATGTTTTAGTTCTTTATAGGTCTTAGATTGTAGACATTATCTGATGTATTTACTGCAAATATTTTCTCATATATGATTTTAAAATATTTTGGAGACTTAAAATTATTTGAAAAGTTTAATTTTCATATATAAAATCATGTTCCTTTTTTAAAAAGTTAATTATGTTTCATTTCTGTGAACTGATAAAAAAGAGAGTTTTATAGCAACCTCTAGGGAAGAATATATACACATATACACACACAGAGTTGGATACACAGATATATTCCACTAAAAAGAGGACTATGAGGCAAAGAGAAGAAAAGAGAGTTGCAAATAGAAGATGTTTCATTAAGAAGGAATTGATCCCAAGCTGAGGAAATTCTAAAGATGTGCAAAAATATAGCAGCTCTTTTTTTAAAGTGACAAAGAATTTTATCCTGTAGGGATGCTCAATAATTGGGAAATGGCCAAGCAAGTTATGATATAAATATGTAATAGAATACTGTTCTGCTGTAACAAATGATGAAAGTGATGACTTCAGAAAGAATGAAAAGTCTTGGATGGAATGATACATAGTAAAATGATCTGAAACAGAACAATGTATATAATGACAGCAATATTGTTAAGTCAAACAACTTTGAAAGACTTAGAAATCTGAAGATCTTAGTAACTGACCACGATTTCAAGAAACTAATGAGAGTAGCTGCTCCACATCCTTCTAGAGAAATGGATGACCCAGATGTGTCTAATTCAGAAATTTGTTTTGCTTGATTATGTGTGGTTTATAACAGGAATTTTATTTTTCATTTTGGAATGAAGTAGAAAATAAGTGATTTTTATCATTTAACAAAGATGTATTTTTTAAAGGACAGGAGGGGTGACAAAGAGGTGACAAAGGAGGTAGAATAGAGATAAAGACCAAAACACGAGACAGTAATGATCAATAATGCTCAGATAAGGAAGGATGAAGAAACAAAAATAGGAATAAACAATATGTTTCTCAGAAGGAAGAAAAAAGAGAATAAAGCAATAAATTAAAAGGAGGATATTAAAATCCTTAAGGATGACGAGTGGCAAGATATATTAGTTGTTGCCTCATTGTTTCAGGTTTTCCTGATTCTATGTGATTTCATTTGAAGTTTTCTTGATATGTTAGTTTGAAATTTTCTTCTCCAGCTTATTTTGCACATGAGGAAGTGAGCCAAACAAGGCTAAGTGACTTGCCCAGAATAACACTAGTGAATATCTGAAGTCAAATCTGAACTCAGGAACAAAATAAGATTTTTTGTGATTCTAGGATAAACATACTGCTCATTATACCAACTATCTGTTGATAGTAAATATCTCTATTTAGAGATATTTAGAATTTAACCAAGAAAATTTAACCAACAGCTAATACAAAATACACCCTGATATATTTCCAGGAGATCATGGAACCACATAGCAGAAATACTTAGCAAAAGAAAAAAACTTGAATTCATAGCATCAATCTCTAAAGAAATATGTAACTAACCAAAACATACACAAAAAGACAAGTTGTCAAAGGATATAAAATTCTTTTCAAAAGAAGAATTTCAAAGTATTAACAAACATGAAAGAATACTCCAAATCACTAATAAGATGAGAAATACAAATCAAAATAACTCCTAAGTTCTACCTCAATTAAGGCAAATTGACAAGGAAAAAAAGGGGGGCATAATGGATGTTGGAAAATTCTGGAACAATGGGCATATTAATGCACTATTGTTAGAGTTTTTCATTTGCCCAATACTTACTGGAAGCACATTATTATTATTACACCAAGAGTAAAGCAAAATGTCCTGTGATTGTGGGAAACACAAAAGTCCAAGCATAAACTATTTATTGGTAAGGCCAACAATTATCATTGCTAATGGTCAGTGACTCCACAATAATCAGAGACCACTCCATATAATCAGAGCATGCTTTTATACTGTATGCATATGTGTGTATGTGTGTGTGTGTACACATACATATATGCATATGTATGTATATACTAGCAAAAGGGGTCTTCCAGAGCCCATAGTAAGAGGGACATAGAGTTAGTCAACACCCTTGGAAAGTCCTTAACTCTACTTTCCTTTACTATAGAAACCCAGTACTAAGAAAAACATCACATGACTAGACTGAGGCATCTTCTATTCATCTTCTACAACCTTTCAAGAGGTAGGTTCACCCAAAGTGATATACATAGTTTGTATTTACTGCTCAAAATTATGTATACAGTCTTTCCATCAAGCAATAAAATACTACCAAAGCCTAGACAAAATAATTCTAAATCTAACCTTTAAAAATTGCTTACAATAGTTATTGTTGTGATTAATTTTTTGTTAATCAACAAATAATCAATTTCACAAATTCCCCTATTTGATTCTTAAAAGGGCTGCCCTTTGTGAATCACAAATAAGTTCAATGCACTGACAAAATGTAATGGGAGCAGTCCCCACCAAAAAGATCACAAAATTAAGCTATATTGGCATAAAAAAGAAAAGAGAAAATGGCCATAATATTTTACATAACTTTATGATTAGCTTAGCTAGAACTAAATCTATAAAAATGTGTAATAATATAATTGATTAATAATCATCTCATGGCCCAGCAATGAAATTTTCAAATTTCTTCATTTGATCAGTCTGGCTAAGTGTACCAGTACATTGGTTTGGGCCTGATAGCAGTAATAAGACTCACACAAAACTTTAATCAAATTCTTAACCTCTGAAAAGAGATAATTAACAACTATGACTATAATAGTGGACCCACTTAGAACTTTAAAGAGTCTTCTCAAACTCCTACATTACATATGGAACACACCTATGATATATTCAGTTTGTAAACTGAATATCTTCTAGTAAGTAAAGTGACAATCATTCGGATCTTTACAAGTATAAGGAGAAAGTTTCCCATTGTAGGCAATCCTTTTAAAGGAGATTTTCCAACTCATACAAGCAAGGACCTCATAATATAGTGCATAGCCATAAGCCTGCATATTTAATAGCAGTTCATACAGGTGATGACAAGATCAAGGTTATGTTCATTTTTGTGTGTATCTGAGGTGGCACGGAGGAATGGAATATTCTTAAATACTGTGCTCCTTATATTCTGAAACTACTATAAGTCATTAAGCTAAAATAGTTCCATAACATCTACCAAGATTGATCTAACATTCCCCTCAACTCTCTCTAAAAATCTTTCTCATATCCTCAAGATAACTTCTATCATTTCATTTCTGGACCTTAACTGCTAGAGAACTACACTGATCAGGTCTGGGTAACTACACCATGATTTTTGTTGTTGATATTATTAATAACAATAAAAATAAATACTTTGTAATAATTATGTTACATCTGTGTGAGTTGAGTTTTTTAATTTTTTTTATTTTTATCTGATTTCTCTGGGTGTATTTTCAGTTTTTAAAGCAAAAAAATTATTTTCTCTTTCTATAGACTGTCTAACATTGTGGCCCATGAGTAATAATGATAAATTCAATTGTTGTTGAGTCTTAGGTTAATGGAAATTAAGTTGATTGAAATTTCCAGAGGATGATGGTATAAAATTAATAGGCTTAGGCTTAGTAGTAAAGAAGAGGAGGGAGAAGGAGGAGAAAATCTCAGGATGACAGTATCAGTATCTATAGCAGCTGAAAATAAGTAAGTGAACCTTAGATCCACCCTCTAACAGGAATCTTACCATTGGATAATAGTGAGGCACAATATTATATCTAGCAGGAGACAGAATGAGTAATAGGCAGTACTACTTTTTTTTTTACTTTGAGAGTGTTCTTTTATTTTTATTTTTAATACCATTATATTTTCCCCAGTTATATCTCAAGCATTCTTTTTACAAGATTTTGAGTTCCATATTTTTTCCCTCTTTCTCTCCCCTCCTCTTTTCCAACGAGAGTAGCCAGTTTGATATACTTTATGCATGTCATCATGTAAAACATTTCCTTAGTAGTCACAATTGTGAAAAAACAGATCAAAGGAAGAAAATGAGAAAGAATAATTGGCCAATCTAATAGCTGTTAGATATGATCTCAGAAAAACTGCAAATCTATTATGTACAACTTTCCATCCCTTTAAAACACATAACAAAGTTATGTAACTTCCTATAGCTACATATGAATGTGTGTGTACATGCATATATATGTATATACTATTCTATATATAACTTCTGTTGATCAATTCTTTCTCTGAATATAGATACTATCTCTTTTCATAGACCCTTTGTAGTTAGCATAAGTTTTTATAATAGTCAAAATCACAATCACTCAAAGTTCTAAAAGCACTATTACCATTATTAAATAAAATGTTCTCTTGATTCTGCTCATTTCAATTTTCATTATGCCATGCATGTTTTTCCATGTTTTTTAAGATCACTAATCTCATCATTTCTTATAGCACAGTAGTATTCCATCACTATCATATACCACATTTTGTTCATTTATTTCCCAGTTAAAAGGCCTTCCACCCATTTCCAATTCTTTATCACTACAAGGAGAGCTACTATAAATATTTCAAAACAGGAGGTTCTTTTTCTTCTTCTCTGATCTCCTTTAGAAACAGTCCTAGCAGTGATATTGCTGGGTCAAAGAGAATAGACAATTTAAAACCTCTTTGGGAATAATTCCAGATTGCTCTCCAAAATAGTTGGATCACTTCGCCGTTTCATCAATAATGAATTAGTATCCCAATTTTTCCACATTCCCTCCAACATTTCTCACTTTTCAATCATCTTAGCTAATTTTATAGGTGTAAAATGATATCCCAAGATGGTTTTAACTTTCATTTCTCTAGTCAATGATTGAAAGATATTTATATGGCTATAAATTGTTTTGATTTCTTCATCAGAAACCTATCATTTACATCCTTTGACAATTTATCTGTTGGAAAATGACTCATATTCTTACAGATTTGATAAAGTTCTACATATATTTTAGATATGACACCTTTATCACTACAATTTTTTCTCCAGTTTTCTGTCTTCCTTCTAATCTTGGTTGCATTGCTTTTATTGGTAGAAAAACATTTCAATGTAATGTTATTGAAATTATTCATTGTATATCTCACAATGCTATCTCTTGGTTATTCATAAGGTGTTTACCTATGCATAAATCTGATAGGCAATATGTTCTGTGTTCTTCAAATATTTTTAATATCTCTCTTTATATCTAGGTCATGTATCAATTCTGACCATAACTTGGTAAATGGTATAAGATGTCAGTTTATACTGTTTCTGCTAGACTATTTCCCATATAATGAATTCTTATCCCCAAAATTTGTCTTGTCAAAACCAAGGTTCCTATAGTCATTTGCTGCTGTCTATTCTTTCATCAATCAATCTTTTTATTTCTTAGTCATTACCAGATAATTTTGATTATAATATAATATAATTTCAAATCTGTTACTCCTAAAACTCCTTCCTTTAAATTTTTTGATTAGTTCTTTGGATAGTTTTATTCTATTGTTCTTTCAAATGAATTTTGTTATTATTTTTTCTAACTTAGCAAAACAATTTTTGCTAATTTAATTCAGATGGCATTAAATATATAAATTACTTTAGGGTAAATTAACATTTTTATTATATTGATCTTGACTACCCTTGAACAATGGATATTTCTCCAATTATTTAAATCTGATTTTCTTTGTATAAACTTTTTTTTTAATCCTGTTCATATGGTTTGGGCGGGTATGTTCCCAGATATTTTATCTGGTTTAAAGTTATGTTAAATCAGTTATTGCTTATTTTCTTTTCTTGCAGGGATTTATTTGTGATGTAATAGAATGCTGGTGGTTTATATAAGATTTACTACATATCCTCATTGTTTTCATTAACTTTTTAATTTAGTCTTTGGGATTTTCCAAGTAAGTCATCATATCATCTGCAAAAAAAAGATTTTTTTAACTTCAATTTCTTTTGTGATTCCTTATTTTTTTCTTTCTATTCCTATTGCTATTTTTTAGGATTTCCAATGCAATCTGGAAGAATATTGGTAAGGTCATCCTTGTTTCATACCTGATCTTAACGAGGTTTCTACCTTATTTACATTGCAACTAATGTTTGCTGATGGTTTTAGGCAATTTAAGGGAAAATCTATTTATACCAATACTTTCAAATGCTTTTTAATAAAAAATGAGTTTTGTACTTTACCAAAAGCTTTTTCTGCATATATTAATTTAACCATATGATATGTTGCTGTTTTATTATTTACATATAATAATCAATTTTAAAATACCCTTTGGCTGAATGACTACTGCTAAACAAATGCCTCAAGGAGGTCAATGACAGAAAAAAAAGACATATACTCAAAAATATCTACAGTAATACTTTTTTAAGTAACAAAGAACTGGGAACAAATTAGATGCCCATTATTTGGGAAATGGCTAAATGAATTATGGTATTGAATGCAATAATATATAACCATGTGGCCAAAAGTGATAAATTTGATTGATATAAAAAAGCATAGGAAGATATCTATGAACAAATACAAAATGAAATGAGAAAAACCAGGTACAAGGAATATACTTATTGCATATATCAATGTATATGGAAATAATAACAATAAAGCAATTAAAACTGAATATTGCAATTTTGTAATGAACAAGCTTGATTCAAAAGAAAAGACATCATGAGGCACCAGGCAGATTATGGAAAGGAAATATCACATGTACTACTAAGCACAATTATGATACTTCATGTTTCCATTTTTTAAATTACTGTTAGTAGGGATGATTTATTGTTGTAATATGGGCCAGAACTCTTGGAGAAATGTACTTAGGCAAGTATTCTTACAACAAGGAACAAGGTGTTAACTCAGTGGAATTGATAAGACAATGGTTATTAGTTTAGCATGGTAATTAATAGTTCTCTAGTTCAGTACAGGTACTTAGTACTTAATATAGTTCTACAAGATTCACATGTATGATGATGTAATTAGAATACTGTATATAAGCTGGGACAAACTCAGTCAGAGATATTCATTCCCTCTCCTACCTTTATGGTGGCTCTCCTGTCTCCTTCATTTCTCCACTGAAACCAAGTCCTATCTGAAAGCCCTTCAGAAAGCTAGATGAGCCCCAGGCAAGGAGACAAGGCTGTGAAGGAGATAATAAAGAATTTGGACGTTATCACCTGGCTACTCTCATGGTGATTACTCTGCTGAAATGAAGGCTGGTCCAAAGACCTCCAGAAAACAAACCAGAACACTATACATTGTAAAGAGGAAAAACAATCACAATTAATAAAAATAAAATAAACTTTTTCAAAACAACTAAAAGTGCACGTTTGATTTCTTGAATGCCAGCACCAAAGATAATGGGATTCAGGACTGGAGAGATTAGGTGGTTTAAGAAAGAGAAGGAAGAATACATTAGCAAGTTGGTTAAGAGTTATCACTACATTTATTAAAATAGGGTAATAGTTTCAAAACTGAAAGGAGTTGAGACAACCTGTGTTGTAATTAAAGCAGAGTGATACCAAGTGGCAAAGAGTCATCAACACACAATAGCAAGCTGTTTATGTGGTCCCTCGGACATCACAGGGTATTGTAGTTGTATAAGGGCATTAGGGTAGCTAAGTCTGAGAAAATTTGGAATAAATGGACTCCATGTTTGACCATCTGCATGATCCCTCCCCTTCACTTCTCTTCTAAGACCAAGAACTCGGGTTGGTACCAAGATCTTATAGAGAGCTAGTCCAAACAAAACATTCACAAACCTCTGAACTGAAAGGGATTTCAGAGACCAATAGTCAGGTACTAACATTGTATTGATGAAAATATGGAGCTCAGGAAGGTTAAATGATCTGCCCAGTTTTATATAGGTAGTATGTCTTAGAGGTGAAAACTGAACCCAGGTCCTCTGACTCCAGAACCGCCAGATATCTCCAAGTTAATTGTTCCTTCAGTCATACAATGGATATAACCAAATAGGAAATATGGGCACAGTGTGGGCTAAAAGATGTCAAAGAGATGTACAATGAGAAAGAATTGAGATCAATTGAGAATAGGTGATAATAGATAATTATCCTGAATGTTTAGCTAGCATTCTGCTACCTGCTTAAGGTCAGCTAGATGGCACAGTAAATAGAGTACCAGACCTGCTATCAGGAATACCTGAATTCAGATGTGACTTCAGATACCTACACTAACTGTATGACTATGGCAAGTTACTTAATCTCTGTTTGCCCCAATTTCCTCAACTGTAAAAATAGAGTAATAATAGCATTTACTTTCCAGTGTCCTAGTGAGGATCAATTGACATAATAATTTTAAAGTGCCTCATAATGCCTGGCACTTGGCATGAACTACATAAATGTTACTAATTATTTTTATTATTAATATTTGTGTAATACCAAGCAAGAAATATGGGCAGGAAGTTCCCAAAATAGCAGATGGACCATTTGCATATTTATAGGAGGACAAAGACAACAATTTCTCAAAATGAGAAGGCATTGAAATAAGTTTGGATCTGTATCATTGAGATCTTCCTTAAATGAAATCCCAGAATCACTGGCACATAGTTATATACAGCAGGGCTTCTTAAATTTTTTCTACTCCTAATCCTTTTTCACTTGAAAAATGTTTATGTGACCTCAGGTGTATCCGTATATAAAATAGGTGTACAAATCAAACATTTTCCAATAATAAATAATCATTTCAGGAACCCCACACATTCAATTACATGACCCTATCTTTTTAAAAATTAATTTATTTTAATACACATTGTTTTAAGAATCATGTTGGGAGAACCATGGGATGGAGGGGAATAAAACAGAAAAAAAAAAAGAAGTGAACATAGCATGTGTTAATTTACATTTAGTCTCCAATATTTTTTCTGCATACAGATGACATTTTCTGTCAAAAGCTTTTTGAGAATGTTGTGGATCAGAACCACTGAAAAGAACCAAGTCTTGATCCCTCGGCCTCTGTTCTCTGACCCCAGGAGGAAGTCTTGTCCAGAAATTCAACATGTCTATCCTCAGGGTCTACTGACAATCTTCGACATACTTGTAAACCTCAATGTTGAAGTTGATGCTCTACACTGGAAAAGGTCTCTTTCGAGCTCTGTGCATGGTGCTTCCACCGGTGTCCATAGAAGCCCTGGAACTCCTGGACAATGATAAGACCCACTATATGGGAAAGGTGTCTCAAAAGCGGTTGAGCACATCAATAAAACTATACCCAAGCCTGATTCAGAAACTAGAATGTTGTGGAACAGGAGAAAATTGATAAGTTGATGATAGAGATGGATGGCTCCGAAAATAAATCTAAATTTGGTGCAAATGCTATATTGGGAGTGTCTCTGGCTGTTTGTAAGGCTGGAGCTGCTGAGAAAGGTGTCTCCTGTATCGCCATATTGCTGACCTTGCAGGCAATAGTGAAGTCATCCTTCCAGTTCCAGCCTTCAATGTGATCAATGGTGGCTCCCATGCTGGTACAAGCTGGCCATGCAGGAGTTCATGATCCTCCCTGTTGGAGCAACAACTTTCAAAGGAGGCCATGCGATTGGGGCGTAGGTCTACCTAAACTTGAAGAACGTGATTAAGCAGAAATATGGACAGGATGCCACTAACGTAGGGGATGAGGGTGGCTTGCTCTAACATCCTAGAGAATAAAAGCTCTGGAGTCTGAAAAGCCATTGAGTAAAGCTGGTTATACTGATAAGGTTGTGATTGGCATGGACATGGCTGCCTCAGAATTCTTCAGCTCTGGAATATGACTTAGACTTCAAGTCTCCTGATGATCCCAGCCGATACATCTCTCCTTCTGAGCTTGGGGACCTCTACAAGACCTTCATCAAGGACTATCCAGTGGTGTCTATTGAAGATCCCTTTGACCAGGATGATTGGGAGGCTTGGAAGGATTTCACTGCTACTGCAGGCATCCAGGTGGTAGGGGATGGTCTCACAGTGACCAATCCCAAGCGCATTGAAAAGGCTGTGAATGAGAAAGCCTGCAACTGCCTCCTCCTCAAAGTGAACCAGATTGGCTCCGTGACCGAATCTCTCCAGGCGTGCAAGCTGGCCCAGTCCAATGGGTGGGGAGTAATGGTTTCTCATCATTCTGGAGAGACTGAAGACACCTTCATTGCAGATCTGGTGGTGGGTCTCTGCACTGGGCAGATCAAGACTGGTGCCCCTTGCCGATCTGAGCGTCTAGCAAAGTATAACCAGATTCTTAGAATCGAGAAAGAGCTGGGCAGCAAGGCTAGGTTTGCCGGAAGGAACTTCAGGAATCCTCAGGCCAACTAAACTGTCTTGGCAGGGAAGCCTCCCAGCTATAAAAGCTAGCAGGCTCTAGTAACCTCTGTAGAAGTCTGCTTCTGTCCTGCGAGTGGGCAGCGCCAAGTACTAGACCAGTTTTGTTCTGGGGGCAGGGGCTTCTGCTGTATAACTTCCCTCTCCCCTCCACCTCTCTGTGATGTTCTCACTGCTTCCTTAGAACTGTCTTACCAGAGACTGTCCCTGATCATCTGCACCTCTGTCAGAAGGCCTTATTGTCTTGTGACTGGGCTAAAGTGAACTGTTCTCACCCTCCCCGTGTTGTTATGTGGAGCCATATGTTTGTGATGCAGCCCCAACAAGCCCACAGGCAGATCCTTAGTGGCTTCTCTGTGCAGAATAAAAGTATTCAATAACCCTCTGCAAAAAAAAAAAAAAAAAAGAACCAAGTCTTTCATAATTGATTATCACACATTCTTGCTGTTATTCTATATAAGGTATTCCTGGTTCTGTTTGTTTTGCTCAGCATCAGTTCATATAAATCTTTCCAGCCCTTTCTACAATAAGCTTGTTCATCATTTTTTAAAAGAACAATAATATTCCATTACCTTCATATACCACAACTTATTCTACTCATTTTACAATTTTTTGCTACCACAAAAACAGCTTCTACAAACATTTATGCACATGTGGGTCCTTTTCCTTCCTTTATTATTTCCTTGGGATACAGACACAATAGTGGCACTGTAGGTCAAAAGGTATGCACAGTTTTATAACCCTTTGGTTAAAGTTTCAGAATGCTCTCCAGAATGAGTGGATCATTTGACAACTCCACCAACAATACATTAGTGTACCAATTTTCCCATATTCCTCCAAAATTTATCATGATTTTTTCCTGTCATCTTAGCCCATCTGATAGGTGGATAGTGGTATCACAGTCGTTTCAATTTGCATTTCTTTAATGAATAATGATTTAGAACATTTCCTCTTATGACTACAGATAGCTTTGATTTAGTCATCTGGAAATTGTCTGTTCATATCCTTTGACCATTTATCAATTGAGGAATGACTTGTATTATTATAAATTTGACACACTTCTTTATATATTTTAGAAATGAGACTTTTATCAGAAACACAAAAATTTACATATTTTCCCAGGTTTGTGCGTCCTTTTAAATCCCGTTTCTGTTGGTTTTGTTTGTGCATGACACACATTTTAAGAAGCTTTAATACAGAGCACTGAATTTGGAATCAAGAAGGGTTCATGATCATAACTCATATCTGGTTTAGGATACTTACTAAATGTGTGACCTTGAACAAGTTACTTACCCTTCTTTGCCTCAGTTTCCTCACCTATATAATGAACTAGAGAAGGAGATGGGCAAACTACTCCCGTATCTTTGGCAAGAAAACCCCAAATGAGGTCATAAAGTCTTAGATTCAAATGAACAATAAAACAATTATTTTTTATTAATTAAATTATTTAATTTATTTAATTATTAATTATTTAGTTAATAGATTAAATTGAAATATTATATTAATTATTGTATTAATAATAATAAGTCTGCCTTAACAACTCTATAAGAATCATGTCTAGTTCTGTCTAGCTGCTGAACTTTTACTTTTGAATATAGTAGGCCTTTGATAAGTGTTTTCAGAATTTAAATAGGAATCGGTAGCCTTTGTAGCTTGAGAATGGAAGCAAAGATATACTTATAAATATTTAACAGCTAGTTCCATGTGAACATTATTTAAAGTTTATTCTGTATTGTGTATAGTTTCTCACTTTCTTAACTCTAGACAACTAACAAAACAATAAATGAAGCCCCGATTTATACCATTTACCAAATTCTGAAAAATAAACATGAATATTGAAAATCTAACAATTGGCTCTCCCAGTGGTTCAAACTAATTCTGACATATTCCTGGATGAATATAGTGCAAATCTTTATGCAATAAAACTAAGTTGGATGGAGAAGAGAGTAGGGAGCAGGACTAAATCATCACTAGGATCATGCCTTGAGTAGATACAAAGTTGAAAAAGCAATACAAGCCTGACAGAATTTTGACTAGAAGAGATATAGTTAGGGCCCTCCTTTAACTACATTTATTTAACTTCAGAGAGACAGCGTAGTGGAATGGATGAAGAGTTGACCTTGGAACTAGGAAAGACAGTTTAAAATCCCATTTCTGATAATTATTGCATGTAGACCCTTACCTCCTGAATACATGGGGTAACTTTCTAAAAATGTAGGTTACAGTGCAATTAATCTGGATATCTGATTTGTGATATCTATTACAAAGAGCTGCCTTTATCAATACAAGGTAAGAAACAAACATGCATACACACACACACACACACACACACAAGCCTATGCTTTGGATTCCATTCCCACTGACAATGGGTTCATAGAGATCTGATTTCCATTAAAAATATATAGAAGGCTTTCTCAGGCTTTCCAAAAATATGTAAGAGAAGCCCCAGGTCCCACTGAATGGACATGTGAGAGTCTGATTTTCATCACACATTCATTGGTGAAGCCCTGACATCAGTGATAAATTAAAGGGAAAATATCAGCTACTCTGAAGAGTTTGAAAAGTCCCAGAAAGTAAAAAACCAATTCAAATTGTCTCTCTTTTCCTCATATTTCCTTGAATAGATGTGTGACACTGAAGACTAGAGTTGTTCTGGAAAATGTCTAATGACTAGCTCTCTCCAGGGAGAAAAAAAAAATTATATTCATCACATTTTTAAATTTAACCTTTATTATTAACATTTTTCCATTGATTCCTTAAGTCTAGATAATCAACAAAACAACAAATTAAGCCCTAATTGGTAGCATTTGCAGATTTTTTAGGGGTAAGTACACACATTGAAAATTTAACATTCAGCTCATACAGAGGAAAGTTCAAGATGGCTCCAGCACACTCTTGCTCAAAATTCACTAAACATACTCAGGAAGAATCCAGCGGTCAGTCACAGAAGAGGTGCAAACACTGAATTGAGACTTCATCAATACACAGATATCATATTTGTGATCTAGAGTCCATGTGGCTATGTATGGACATAGCAGATACAGATGAGGCCTTTCCTTGCTTCTCACATACAAAGCATGTGCATTCATTCTAAGAGACTAGATTAATCTAAGAGCCATGGACTTCTTTTATAATCTTTGCTAGTAAGATCCTTTGAGATTCTTCCTAATTCAGAGTTAGACTCCTAAAACCTAAAGGATTCGCTCTCCAATTTTGCCCAAGGGATCAGGATGGGATTATGCCCAAAGGGATCTGTCCCTCAGGTTCCAGTCCAAGCTGCACAAATTGCTTTTGCAATTTGGAGAGAATGAGGAAATAAAAGCCAATTGAGACCTCTCACAACCCAAAGAGCAGGAAGCATCCTCAGGATAGCCTCCCAGTTTCAAAGCACTAAAGGAAATTTGGAAGAATAGGAAAATAAAAAATCATTGAGGACTCTATCACAAAACAAAGGGCAGAGAATATACTTAGGATAGGTTCCTAGTTTCAAAGCACTGAAAGAAGACTGGGTAGAATACCTATTTACCATAAGTCCCAGGTAGAAAAGAGTCAATTATAAAATCCTTTTAATCAAACCCATTCCTATATTAAAGGACTTCAAAGCACTTATCAACAAAAACCCAACAAGGTAAGTAGTATAAATATTCTTTTCCAAATTTTACAAAGGAAAGAACGTTTTCCAGAGAAGTTAAATAACTTGTCAAAGACCACAAAATTTGTAAATTCCAGGGTTGAGAAACCTAAGCCTTTAGGATCTGAAAGATGGACTCAACTCTGCTATACCATCTGCCTATTATGAATGAATAATAATGACAGCAAAGGCAAAGGTGGTCTCCACTGAAAAAATTACAAAGGGACAAATTTTCATTCAATACGTGCAAGAACTTTCTAATGGCATTGTACAAAATTGAATGAGTTCACATAGAGATCTCAAAGTTACAGGAATTATTCACACAGAGATTAATTACTTTGTAATAATGGCATAAAGCAATTTGGTCGTACAGTAGATAGAGAACTAGGTCTAACGTCAGGAAGATCTGAGTTCAAATCAGAGCTCAGACATTTATTAGTTAACATTTGTCATTTAACCCTTATTAGTCTAAGTTCCTTATCTGCAAAATGGGGAAATACTAGGGAAAAGAAATAGCAAGCCAGTCAAATAACTTTGGCAAGAAAACCCCATGAATAAGGCCCATGGGATTATGTAGAATCGGATGTGACAATGATTGAACAACAGCAAATGATATAGTAGGGGTTCCTATTTGAAGGGGGAAGGTAAGATGAGTTTAAGTAGATGATGTGTTCTTCCTTCTCTGAGACTCCGGATTTTGATAACTTAGGACAGACATACCAGTGAGGCATTAATGGGGTGAAGCCTCCTGATTTCAGGGAATAAAGGAAGTTGAGAGAATCCTGAAGATCCCTACTTCCATAGAGGCTAGAAATGAGAAGCCACTGAGTGCCAGTTTTCTTTTGGCCACTGCACCTCTGATTCCCAAACCAAAAATGAATAGGAATGGAAAGAGAAGGAGCAAAAAAAAATTAAATAACACTATTAACAGTTATTTTTCTATTTCTCTACTTTATTTTTTGTCTTTTTTATCTTGCTTTTCTCCTCTGTGACCCTTGCATTAGGGACTTGGGTTTTTTTTTCTATTATATAAATGTTTGTTATTATCATTAGCATTATTGTCATTGTTATTATTAGCATTATTATTATTATTCCCTCTTTGTCTTCAAACCTCTTCTATGTAATCAATAGTAAAAGCCAGTTAAGGAAAATAAAGAATTTAGAGGTATCCATTTTCCTAGGGTTACACAAATATTTCAGGAGGAATTTAGCTGTGGGCTAGTCCAATGTACCACCTGGCTACATTTTCAGAATGGTTGAATGTTCCATAGCTTGTACTCTCTTATGGTAGTAGACTTTAGCAGTGAGGGTCACACTTCCAGTGTAAGGCACTGGAGTAGTAATTTGTAAAGGTTCATTTACATACACAAAATAATACAAAATGAAAGGATAGAAGAAATTGGTAACTGTGGGATTGGAGGAATAAGTAAAGATCTTATAAAGAAAGTGATAGTAAGCTGAATTTTGCAGAGGAAAGGAGGGAGTACATTACAGGTATGGAGGACATCCAAAGAAAAAGCAATGATAATACAAACCAGTCCTGAGGAAAATAGCAAATACTCCAATATAACTGGAACATAGAGCATAGAAAGGGGAATAAAATTTTAAAAGCCTGGAAAGGTTTGGGGACAGAGAGAATGGTAAAAAGTTTTAATTTCCAAACAGTTTTATATTCGATAAAGAGAAGAGGTCACTGGAATTTTTTGAGTAGAGAAGAGACATGATGAGATCTGCACTTTAGGAAATCACTTTGACAGCTTAGTCGATTATGAATTGGAGTTGGGAAAGAAATGTGACAGGGTGAACAATTGGAAGATGGTTGCATTATAACCCATTTGAGATGTTTTAAAGACTAGTGAATGAGGGGCAGCTAGGTGGCGCAGTGGTGAGAGCACCAGCCCTGAAGTCAGAAGTTCAAATCTATTCTCAGACATTTAACACTTCCTAGCTGTGTAACACTGGGCAAGTCACTTAACTCCAATTGCCTCCTCAGGTAAAAAAAAAAAAAAGAAAAAAGAAAAAAAAAAGCTAGTGAATGAAGAGAACATATCTAAGAGATCTTCTTATGAAGTTAGAAATAATAAAATGTGAGAACAGATTAGATATGTAAGATGAGCAAGAGTGAAGAGCTTGGGATGGTTTCTATAGAAAAGTAATTACTTCTATTTTTCACTTGTTGAAGTTGAAATGTTAACAAGATATTAATTTTGATATATCAAAAAAGCATACGTTTGTCCTTTGCAGGAATAGAAAATATTTGAACAAGTATGAATTTGTTGGGAAAGAAAATAAAATTTGTATGACTCAAGGTAGGTCACAAAATTTATAAGAGTACACTTGTTACTTTTATTTCCTTACCACTTACTCGCTCATTAAAATTTTGCAATCTGGTGTTTGTGCACTTTTGTTGTTGCTGTTCAATTGTTCAGTCATATCCAACTTTTTATGATCCCACGGACCATAGCACACCAAGACTTTTTCTCCTCTACTGTCTCCCAAAATTGGTTCAAGATCATGTTCATTGATTTCATGACACTTTCCATCTCATCCTCTGCCATTGCTTTCTCCTTTTTCCTTCAGTGGTTAAAAACATCAGCATCTTTTTTTCAATGAGTCCTGTCTTTTCATTATATAACTAAAATATTTAAGTTTCAGCTTTTGACATTCCAATGAATACTCTGAATTAAATATTGACTGATTTGATCTCCTTTCTGGTAAAAAAAAAAAAAACTCAAAATTTTTTTCCAGCACAATTTGAGTCAATTCTGTTGCATTCAGATTACCTTTTAGTCCAACTCTCACAATCATACTTTACTACAGGAAAAAAAAAACCTACCTTTGACTATGCAGAACTTTGTTGGAAAGATTATGTCTCTGCTTTTTGTATGTGCTGATTTGTCATAGAACTCCTTCCAAGAAAAATTTTCCCAAAAAAAAGCATCTCATGGCTGCAGTCATACAATAATCTTTATGTCCAAGAATATAAAATCTGACACTGCTTCCATTTCTTCTCCCTCTATTTGCCAAAAAAACATTTTCTGGTTATGATCTTAGTTTTTATTTTTTAAATGTTAAGCTATAAGCCAGCTTTTATATTCTCCTCTTTGATCCTCATCAAGAGGTTTCTTAATTCTTCTTTACTTTATATATGATGTCTTCATTATAGTGATGAAATTGCTCTCTTACATGACAAAGATACCTTCTTTAATTACCACATCCAATAATCTATTTTCCTAACCTCTTCTATAAACACTCTTCTACACTTGCCAGTGTGAATTATTCTTTCTTATTATATTTTTATTTGTTTGTCATCCAGAACATTGTCCTCTCATTTTTATCCTATTTTTCTGATCACTACTATATCCCATTTTTATCTTTTCTCCTCTGTTACTTAAATGTGGATGTATCATAGCATTAGTCTTTTTCTCTTTCTTTTTACTCTCCATTGGTGATCTCATATTCAAGTTCTTGCCTCAAACTACCATCTTTATTAAAATCATTATTAGTTCTATCTCCATTCTAAATCTTTTTTCAGATCCTTGCCTCCCATATCTACAACTTCTTTTTGGAGATCTTCAATTAGATGACTTAGCACCTCAAATTTAATTTATTCCTAACTGAATTCCTCAAAAACCTTCCTTTTCCCTAAAAATGGCTTTTGTTAGGATAGAAAATATAAATGTAGTTAAAATTAAGAAACTTATATAACAGAAGATAATTTTTAAAAAAGATTGTGTAAGAAGTAGGTTGTTTAAACAAGCAAGGTTATGGCTAAGTTTTGAAGTGGAATACTCCAAGGGTAGAGATGGAGAGGATAGCTTGAATGATGAAGTGGTGAATCTTCTTCTCATACTGGAATAGCCTGGAAAAAAATGACAAGAACACTAAAAAGAATAGAAATTTTAAATGAATTGTCCATTTCATTAAAGTGATGTTATGCTCCCATTTCCAGGCTCAGATGCTAAAATCCAAGGGAA
The DNA here is from genome assembly GCF_902635505.1 of Sarcophilus harrisii. Taxonomy (NCBI): domain Eukaryota; kingdom Metazoa; phylum Chordata; class Mammalia; order Dasyuromorphia; family Dasyuridae; genus Sarcophilus; species Sarcophilus harrisii. Next base: position 536,085,530 of record NC_045428.1, read on the forward strand.
AATTGGACCCTGAGAACCCACACCATGATATTGCCCAGCAATAGCTCAATAACTGATGTCTCTGAGTTCTTCCTGAACTGCTTTGTCAGGTCTCCAAGCTGGCAGTGCTGGCTCTCCCTGCCCCTGAGCTTGCTCTTCCTGTTGGCCATGGGGGCCAATGCCACCCTCCTAATCACAATTCGCCTGGAGGCCTCTCTGCATGAGCCCATGTACTACCTTCTCAGCCTTCTCTCCCTCCTGGACATCGTGCTCTGTCTCACTGTCATCCCCAAGGTCCTGCTCATCTTCTGGTTTGACCTCAGACCAATCAGCTTTTCTGCCTGCTTCCTCCAGATGTATATCATGAACTGCTTCCTGGCCATGGAGTCTTGCACCTTCTTGGTAATGGCATATGATAGATATGTCGCGATTTGTCATCCACTGCGCTACCCATCCATCATTACTGATCAATTTGTTGCCAAGGCTGCCATCTTCATAGTAGCCCGGAATGCTCTTGCCACTGTGCCCATCCCTATTCTCTCAGCTCGTCTACACTACTGTCAGTACAACGTCATTGAGAATTGTATCTGTGCCAATTTATCTGTATCCAAACTCTCTTGTAATGATGTTACAATCAATCGCCTCTACCAGTTTGCTGGGGGATGGACATTGTTAGGCTCTGACCTCATCCTCATTTTCCTCTCCTACTCCTTCATTCTTAGAGCTGTGCTGAGGCTTAAGGCTAAGGGGGCTGCAGCCAAGGCTCTAAGTACATGTGGCTCCCACTTCATCCTCATTCTCTTCTTCAGCACCATCCTGCTGGTCTTTGTTTTCACTCATGTGGCCAAAAAGAGAATCTCTCCTGATGTGCCTATCCTGCTCAATGTCCTGCACCATGTCATCCCTGCAGCTCTCAACCCCATTGTCTATGGTGTCCGGACCCAGGAGATCAAGCAGGGTATTCTGAAGTTACTGAGGAAGGGTTTATGAAGTGGCAATGGATGTTCTGTACACTTTGAGCCCCCTGACTCTTACTTCCCTCCTTCTTCTTCTCTTTTTACTTCTTCACCTTCATAACTGTGATCTGTTCCAATTTTGTTTATTTCCCAATATATCACATCATGTAGGTCTTTTATTTTTACTTGCATGTTTTATATTTATTGTTTTGGAGGTAGCATGATAATGCATTACTTAAAAATCATAATTTTTTAGGTATTTTTCAATTGTTGGACATTTAGGTTGTTTCTAATTGCTCTGTTACTAAAAATCTCCAATATATTTGTATGGTTAATATTTTGCAAAAGTATTTTTACAAAGTATTTCGAATATTTTTCTCTTAACACAAATAATTTTATGCAGATTTTCCCTTTTCCCTTTTATAATTTTTTTTGATTAAATCACCATTATGGATTCACAAGATCAAAAGATCTAGACAATTTTGTTATTGCTATGTTGCACTATCATATTTTCATCCAAAAATTTTTAACTAATCCAGTCCCACCAGCATACATTAACGGACCTATTTTCCCACATACCCCAACTATACTGAATTTTATTAATATTCTAATAAATATTCATGGTGCCAGAAAATTATATTCATTTTCTTTTCTCTGATAATTTTTGAGATTATTACCAGTTGTACTTTTTAAATTTTAAATTTTTTGTTAATGTGATAATGTCTTAACATTGATATGATAATGTCTTTTAACTATTGCTCATTTGTGTCTTCATACATATATTTATTATGTGTATGTGTATTTTTTATATCTATCATGTATGTGTATATGTATATGTATGAATGTGATTTAGTGATGTATACTTTTGGTGATAGTAGTCCAAAAATTTATGCAAGCATATGTTTACGTATTATACATCTATGTACATGTGTGTATATATATGTATATATATATATATATACCACATTGTATAGATACATATATACAAATATATACATACATATATGTAATAGGGCAATAAAGAAATGTCCATCCTAATATGCTAGACTGAGGCTTATGGGGACCATTCAATAGAGTATGAATAGGGCTGGGCCTGGGCCTGGACCACTTTGAAAAAAGCAAGGATTCTGGCTCATAACTGAAGGACTTGCCTTTGTGATGATGCAATACCCATTTTCAAGATCTCCATGTACTTGTGTTAATGAATTAGTCAATTTGTGGGTAGTGCCTTGGTCTGTCTTTGTAATCAAGGGCAGAGAGTGGATGTGACAAAAGTGATTAGTGACTTAATCAATAAATGCTGCCTATTCAGGAGATTTTCAGTAGATTTTCTCTTCTCTTTTTTTCTTCTCTTCTTTCCTCTCTCCTCTTTGTTTTTTTCACTTCTCTCTCTATCTTTCTTTCTCTGTTTTTCTCTCTGTGTCTCTCTTTTTTCTGTCTCTCTCATCTCTGTCTCTTTTTCTCTTTCTCTGTCTCTCTGTTTATCTGTCAAATTTTAGGGGATTCTGCATTCTCTCTTATATTCATCTTGATTATGGGCATGATTACCCTCATTACATATTACTTATACATACACATACACAATGTATGTGAGGGTGGAAATTATGTTTTACTATATGTTTATATATATATATATATATATATATATATATTTTTAATTCCTCATAGATTTTCAGATGTCATAACTTTATCTGCAAATAAGTTTTTCATTTTTTAAAGAGTTGGTATTCTTTTTAAAATATTTTTTAAAAGTTGATTGCAGACAAAAAAGTCATCTCCTTTTATAAAAGTCATTTCACCAAGTAACTATGAATTAGGGCAAATTAGTGTTTTGCACCAGCACCTAGTTCTAACTCTGAGAGTAGTGGGCATGAGGTGTAGGACACAGACCTATAGTTTTGAAAGCAAAGAAAGCAGTTGTACAGGTTTCCTGAAAGGTTCTAGGTGAATATGTCTATTTAGACTTAGAAATTAAGATCACATGATTTTTCTTGAGTAACATGATAAATGTGGAAATATAGAGAGAGGAATTGTATATGTTTAATATTTATTAGATCATTTGCTGTCTAGGAGAGAGGGGTGAGGGAAGGGAAGGAGAAAAATTTTGAGCACAAGAGTTAATGTTGAAAACTATCTTTGCATGTATTTGGAAAATAAAAAGATATGTAAAAAAATTAAGATCACAGGTCAAAAATGCAGGGATTTTTAAGTTTAAAGATTAAGTAAATTCCCAGATTACCATATTTGCTAAGATATTTCATATTTTAAACAGGCTAATATAAAGAGTAAGTCTTTGTGATTAAGTAAAGTCACACATAAAGCCACACATGAGAACATATTTGAGGGGCAGAGTAATATTCTTTTGACCATTTAGAAAAAGTGATTTGGCAGAAACTTTATGAGCAAAATTACAGACCACTTTTCACACAAATTAAGTCTGATCTAACCAATTGGAAAAATATTAAATGCTCTTGGATAGGGAAGCAAATATAATAAAGATGACAATATTACCTTAAACTAATCTATTTATTTAGCGCTATACCAATCAGACTCCCAAAAAACTATTTTAATGACCTAGAAAAAATAACAACAAAATTCATATGGAAAAACAAAAGGTCAAGAATTTCAAGGGAATTAATGAAAAAAAAAATCAAATGAAGGTGGCTTAGCTGTACCAGATCTAAAATTATATTATAAAGCAGCAGTTACCAAAACCATTTGGTATTGGCTAAGGAATAGATTAATTGATCAGTGGAATAGGTTAGATTCAAGGGACAAAACAGTCAACAACTATAGCAACCTAGTCTTTGACAAACCCAAAGACCCCAGCTTTTGGGATAAGAACTTACTGTTTGACAAAAATTGCTGGGAAAATTGGAAACTAATATGGCAGAAACTAGGCATTGATCCACACTTAACCCTGTACACCAAGATAAGGTCAAAATGGGTCTATGACCTAGGCATAAAGAATGAAATTATTAATAAATTAGAGGAACACAGGATAGTTTACCTCTCAGACCTGTGGAAGGGGAAGGACTTTATGACCAAAGAAGAACTAGAGATCATTACTGATCACAAAATAGAAAATTTCAACTATACCAAACTGAAAAGTTTTTGTAAAACAAAACTAATGCAGACAAGATTAGAAGGGAAGCAATAAACTGGGAAAATATTTTTACAGTCAAAGTTTCTGATAAAGGCCTCATTTCCAAAATATATAGAGAATTAACTCTAATTTATAAACTCAAGCCATTCTCCAATTGAAAATGGTCAAAGGATATGAACAGACAATTTCTCAGATGAAGAAATTGAAACTATTTCTAGTCATAGAAAAGATGCTCCAAGTCATTATTAATCAGAGAAATGCAAATTAAGACAACCCTAAGATACACTACACACCTGTCGATTGGCTAAGATGACAGGAAAAATAATGATGATTGTTGGAGGGGATGGGGAAAACTGGGACATTGATGCATTGTTGGTGGAGTTGTGAACGAATCCAACCATTCTGGGAGAGTAGTTTGGAACTATGCTCAAAAAGTTATCAAACTGTGCATACCCTTTGATCCAGCAGTGTTACTACTGGGCTTATATCCCAAAGAGATCATAAAGAAGGAAGAGGGACCTGTATGTGCACAAACATTTGTGGCAGCCCTCTTTGTAGTGGCTAGAAACTGGAAACTGAGTGGATGCCCATCAGTTGGAGAATGGCTGAATAAATTGTGGTATATGAATATTATGGAATATTATTGTTCTGTAAGAAATGACCAACAGGATGATTTCAGAAAGGCCTGGAGAGACTTACATGAACTGATGCTGAGTGAAACGAGCAGGACTAGGAGATCATTATATACTTCAACAACAATAGTATATGATGACCAGTTCTGATGGTCCTGGCCATCCTCAACCAAATCATTTCCAATGGAGCAGTAATGAACTGAACCAGCTACGCCCAGAGAAAGAACTCTGGGAGATGACTAAAAACCATTACATTGAATTACCAATCACTATATTTATGCCCACCTGCATTTTTGATTTCCTTCACAAGCTAATTGTACAATATTTCAGAGTTTGATTCTTTTTGTACAGCAAAATAACGTTTTGGTCATGTATACTTATTGTGTATCTAATTTATATTTTAATATATTTAACATCTACTGGTCATCCTGCCATCTGGGGAGGGGGGGGGGTAAGAGGTGAAAAATTGGAACAAGAGGTTTGGCAATTGTTAATGCTGTAAAGTTACCCATACATATAACCTGTAAATAAAAGGCTATTAAATTTTAAAAAGAAAAAAAGAAAAAGAAAAGGTGATTTGGGACCTTTCAGAGGTTCTAATAATCAGAGTCCTTTCTCAACTATCTATCTTTCTTTACACCTTCTTGACCCTGGAATATTCTGATTATAATTTCTAAAGAATTTTCAGCCCCTTTTATTCATCTCAAACCTGGTAAATTTCCATTCTAGTTATTTTTTCTTCTGAAGGTTGTATCTTATCCTCAATATATGTCCAATAAAGGTTTAGTGAAGGTGAGTGACATTCTATCCAATCTCAGACCTACTCTTGAATATTCCTTTATTTGACTAGAAGTTTAAAATCAAGAAATAGATTTGGGGGAAATTGTCTAAACTGTGGGCATCTACTTTGAACATTAACTATTTGTTAGATGGTGCAACTTCCCTAATGTGGCTGAGGCATGGGAGGCTAGCCTAAGACTTGTGTAACATGGAGGCACAGAGATAGTACTGAAGAAAGGAAGTGTTGCTCTGATAATAGTCAAAACAATCAATTGAAGTTTAACTAGGTCTAAACCAAAGACCCAAGAGAGTAAACCCTCCATGCTTCTGAGAGGGTAAACATCATAATATTGTTATATTACCTGAATCTGAATAGAATATTACTTCCTTTTCCTGTAATGAGAACATCATTTGACTTCATAATCCTCCTATCATATGGGACCCATGTATGGCTAAACTGTCAGACATATTACTAACAAAGAGTCCTACTTTTCAAGCTAGAATTCATGACAAAACCTCAGTCTATAGAGGTTTTCTTCAAGGAAATGTTACAAAGGCTTTCTGTTGTTTTACATTAGCTGATCTTCATATGAAAGGTCAAGATTACATTTAAATATGTCCTTGACTATAGGATTCATTTTTTCTCTGTCACTTTTCCCCGTCTATCCATTCTTCTAAGTGGGAGCATAGGCAACATGTAGAGTTTAAAAATAGGAAACCTTAATGATGTTTTCTAAGTATTAAACAAGCAGCTATTATGGTTAGCTTAGTCTAGTCTTCAAAGATTAAAATTTGAAGGTTTATGTCATATCCACTATGATTTACGGTGAAGTCTATGGCAAAAGGGACCTTTGACCCAGGAATGCAAAGAACAGACAAAGTCTGAGGACATTAACTAGCTGGAAAAAACCCTGCTCTATGTTCTAAAGAATGTTACCTACAACTAAAAAATTCCACTAGAGTAATGAGAGTCTTCAATTCCTTCAAGTACTAAAGGAACAAATTAGAAGAAATTAGAATTAAAATTTTTTTGTACACAGAATTTTAATTTCTAGTAATAGGCAAAGATTGTTGCCTTTTCAAAAGAAAAATAATAAAGTCATAGAAAAACTGAAAGAAATGGGAGTATTCACTGTTCCCCTGGGGAAAAGATAATCAAGGATTATTGAACGTATCAACACAATTTGATAAGCATTTATTAAGGGCATATTGTGTTTCAGGCACTTTACTAGGCATGAGGAAGATAGCATATATGATTTTGTGTACATATTAAAAATCCCAGAAGCAGGCTCAACAACCATTCGTGTGTCCTTATGACTATTATTCTTTCATTGTTTAGTTCACTGTTATACATAAAACAAATATTTCTGTGTGGAATTTTATTTTCTTGTTGACTTCCCATTGCAATACAAAAATTATTTTTAAAAGCACAACAGTGTTTTTTGCTTATTTTGATGAATGTTTTTCCTAAATTTTTGAGGTTGGACACACTAAGCACACTGGAAATTCCAAGAGAAATGTAGGAAACACTTCAAAAAACTTACTAATTATTTAATTGTGGTGTCAGGCCATGGGTCATTTAAGAGTGCCACACCACTGATGTCTCACTGACTAATCAATAAATCAAAATCAGACGCCTACTGTTTCTCAGATATTGTACTATGTATTAGGACTACAAAGATAAAAATGAAAATAGCACCTACTCTCCTTCTATTTACACTCTAATAGGAAGGATAGCATGCACCAGTATACAAATAATATATTCAAAATAAAATGAAATTTTAAGGGGATGGAATACATGAATAGCTGGTGCCATCAGGAAAGGCTTCAAAAGGAAAGTAACTATTGAGACATACCTTAAATAAGACCAGATATTCTAAGAGGAATCTAAGAATGAGGGAAAATTAATGCAAAGGCATTATATGTGAGAAATAATAAATAGACCAACATTAATAGTTCTCTGTATATAGCTAATAGTAATGTTTATTGAATAAAATTAAATTTGAATTTAATTGTTAGATGACTACTTCTTTTTTTTTTTAATTTAATAGCCTTTTATTTACAGGATATATACATGGGTAACTTTACAGCATTAACAATTGCCAAACCTCTTGTTCCAATTTTTCACCTCTTACCCCCCCCCACTCCCTCCCCTAGATGGCAGGATGACCAGTAGATGTTAAATATATTAAAATATAAATTAGATACACAATAAGTATACATGACCAAAACGTTATTTTGCTGTACAAAAAGAATCAGACTATGAAATATTGTACAATTAGCTTGTGAAGGAAATTAAAAATGCAGGTGGGCATAAATATAGGGATTGGGAATTCAATGTAATGGTTTTTAGTCATCTCCCAGAGTTCTTTTTCTGGGCATAGCTAGTTCAGTTCATTACTGCTCCATTAGAAATGATTTGGTTGATCTCGTTGCTGAGGATGGCCTGATCCATCAGAACTGGTCATCATATAGTATTGTTGTTGAAGTATATAATGATCTCCTGGTCCTGCTCATTTCACTCAGCATCAGTTCATGTAAGTCTCTCCAGGCCTTTCTGAAATTAGATGACTATTTCTTAATGATACATTTTTGACTAGACATAATTTATCTTTCTTTTTTAAATAATCTCTCTTCAGTAAGTTTGGCCTTATATTTCCTGCAATACACAACTTTCTTTCAACCTCTTTACTGACAGTTTTCCCATTAGCAATGAATAGCTATAAAATCTTCACTACACAGGCCTCATGTCCTTGGAATGTCTGTGGAACAATGGATATATTTAAAGGAATCATTGTACAGTGATACAAGAAAATTCCAAAAGAAATGGAAGGAGAATGCCATCAGCACCCAGAGAGAAAACTATAGGGAATGAATATGGATCACAGCATACTATTTTCATCTTTTTTGTTTACTTTTTCTTTCTCATAGATTCTCATAGATGAAATCTCAGATCTCAAAGATTTCACAAGATAACTAATACGGACATATGTTTTAAATGATTGATCATGTATAACTTGCATCAGATTGCTTGCTAACTTGAGGAGGGTGGGTGTTAGGAAGCGAAAGAGAAAAATTTTGAGACTCAAAATCTCAGAAAAATCAATGGTAAAAGCTATCTTTACATGTGATTAGAATTTTGAAGTTTAATATGAAATATTGGCACATGACTATATAGTAGTTGAGTGAGTAACTGAGGATCAATAGTTTAAGAATTAAAAAGAACGTATGAGTAGAAGTGAATTTTACAGATAAAGAATGACATTTCAAAAGGCATTTCAAAGGAGTTATATGAGATGAGAAAGAAGGGAAAAGGGGGAGTTTATGGTAAATGGCCTCAATTTTGGGGTTTTTTTTAAATAAAACATTGCTGAGGCTTTTCATCTGAAGGAAAAGAGGAACCATGAACATGTGAAAAGGAGCAAAATGGTTTGAAAGAACTGCTGTGGAGAATGGGATAGTGAATGGTTGAGACAAGTACAGAAGGATTGTTTAGCAGCTCTGAGAACCCAGTTTAGATTATATAACAAAATTTTTTAGTAAATCCTGTCAGAATAGTTTCATGATTTTCTCCATTTTCATTAAGCCTCTGTGTAGGTGGGCAAACATGAGAATAATTCAAGAATAAGGCTTAGCCAGAAGTAGTATGCAACATGATAAGGGATCCAGAAATTTAAGAAAAAAAAGCCTATATGGAACTGAATTGATTCACTAAAAGGTCAAGATGAGGAAAAAAGGAGAGAGTGGCTGGAGCAGGCAAAATGACTTAGGAGAAAATTGACATGGTAAGGAATTAGAGGTCATAGTAAAGATGAAAATAGAATTAAGTTAGGGAAAGCAGAGAGAGAGATGGACTGCCAATAGATTATGGTGGATAAAGGGATTTTAGAATCTTTGAAAATGGGGGTGGCTCATACATGGGTGATGGCAAGATCAAGGAAATGTTCATTTTTGTGTGTCACCTCAGACAAATCCTTTAACCTGTTTGTCCTAGTTTCTTCATTTATAAAACGAAAGTATTAATAACACCTACCCCTTAGAGTTGTTATGAAATTAGAATGAGATAATCGTTGCATTCGATGCTATTCGAATCCCCTTCCAACTTTGAGATCCTGTGTTTTTATTATTCCATAGAAGTAAGGTTTTTTCCTTTCTTTTTCCAGTTTTTGCCCTTCAAAAAGTTAAAAAAAAAAAACTGGACAACAAAGTATCTAGGTTTTTTGTTTGTTTGTTTTCTGAGTTTATGTATCACCTACTTTTTGGACCAGTAAACATTACTGAGAAAAATTAAAGCTTTTCTGTCCCTACTAGAACAAAAGCCTCCATTTATTAATTAGTCCCCCAATCTAGAGCTAAACTAGGCCACAAATACTAGGCGAAAGGCAGATCAGCATTTACAGCAAAATTTAGCATTCTGTGCAATAATGCTCAAGAATTAGAAACGCAAGTTCCTTTTTGTAGAATTATCAAATCTCAGGGGTCATCTACTTCAAAATGCATAAGCATCTACATCTTTTGTTAAGTGATCATCTAGTATCTTCTTGAAAGACTTTGGTCATGGGACACATTACCTTCTGAAGTACTTTTTTAAATCTTTAAGATGTTAGTGAGTTTAACATATAATTAAAATACTTAATATATATAAAAATAATTGGAGAAGTTAATAGGTTAATGCTCCACTTTATAATTTAAAAATATGTGATTATGATTTAAATGAAAATTTTAATAAGTGATATCCATCATATTTTTTGGGCTGCTTAAGCAAAGATAAAACGACTGAAAGAACTGGATAGAAACTGATGCAAGGAGAAGTTTGGACAAGAAGTCCTGCTTTCCCTACCTTTCTCTATATATATTTCTTTATATCAATAATGTATGATGTAGACTGGTCATTGCCAAGATAGTGGTTAAATCACTAATAACCACAGCCCTCCTTATCCAAAGCATCCCATTTGACAAGGTGCATGTGGAGAATTATCACTAATCCTACCTTGTAAAGGTAGCAAGAGGCAGAATTTGATTGATTGGTGATCACTTCACTGTCCAACATAACTTATCCCTTCACCATTCCTGGATCTTTCAAAGACTAATTGTAATGTCTAGGCTAGTTTTCTGGAGGTCCTCAGAATGGATTTTGGTTTCAGCAGAATAATCATGTGATATCATGACTATGATGATTTGTGCATGTACCACAGATACCATCCCTACAAAGATCCTACTGGCTAAAGGAGATCATAAGAAGTTTCATGTATTTTTGGAATTTTTTTTGGGTTCGCTAACAAATCACCAAATTCTATAATGGATCCTCAGTCATCCCATGGCTCCAGATCAAGATCTCTCCATTTTTTAATTTTTCTAAGCAGAAAATAGTAGCCATTCCAAGCCCAATTGGCTGGGAGAGGTGGTAGTTTAAATTTCTACACATTCTTGTATATTCTTTTTCTATAGGTATACTGTCTGATTGCCTTTAGTAAATTACATTGGTACCTGGATTAAATGGCAACATTAAATAAGGGGATTAAGAAAAGCCACTTACTCTAGCCCAACACTTATCCTTAATCTCTTATCTCCCAAAATCATTGGCAAGCAAATACATATACCTACAGAAGTCTTAGTATGCTTTCAAGCATAATACTCCAATTAAGTAGACAACTATGTACTCTGAATAACTGCACAATTTTATGAGACTGAGCTCCCTTCTGAAATGTTTCAGCTTTAGTTTCTCCAAAGTGAATTCTCCTTTCTAATACAGACCACACCTAATTATTATATCCTGTCATAAGGAATCTTCAAAGCCCATCACATGAAAAAAAGAGAATTCAGAGAATTATTGTATCTTCACTGCAGATGAATTAGTCCCGAGAGCGAACAATGTCATTAGATAAAACGCATTTGGTGGCAGATATGAATGGGTGATCCTCCTGGGGTAGGAAAGTGTTATTATAATTGAACACCACTTGCCTGAATTGTTTGTAGTAGACATATTTCTGAATGTGTGTTTTCATATATTAAAAATATTTTCACGTTTTATTTTCCCATTAATATGCATTATAATTCCCATAATCTGCTCTCATAAGAGAAAAATACAGCTCCACCTATTGAACAGTTATTCCATTTAGACTTGCATACTATCATAAGGATATACACTCCTTAGCATAGTACCAGGCACACATGAAAGTATTTTAATGATAGATTGACTGCCATATATTTTGGATACACTACATATTCCCTACACAATTACAGGAAGGTTTTTATGAGAATTTATTTTTTTAATAACACTAGCTGTGAAAATATTTTCAAGATTAGTATGGGGCATATTTCCTTAAATGTAATACTCAATTATTATGCACATTCATTAATCATTATTGGTAATTTAGGGCTACTGCCACTCCCCATTGAATGCCCATCTCATATTACAATTAATCAGATAGGATTTGAGAAAAATGACTTATATAAAACAAACTGATAAAGGGAGAAGCTAAAATTACTGACCCTCATAGTATCCTCTCTCGACAGTGGGTTTGAATTTGTCTTTCAATCCATTTAGTGATTTTCTTCTGCCTTCCAGTTGCCCCAATATTGATGAATATGTTACACATGCCAAAATTGTATAAAATCTCTTTTTTATGTTTGGAAAGTGTTTTACAGATGTGTAAATGTCCAGAAAAACAATAGTGAATAAAGCAAAGTGTGTGAACTGCAGTTCTAGCACATGGCAGTGTTTATAATCATTGTTCAATTCTTTCTGAGTAACTGAGAATGGTGAGGAGACAGGACAAGTGAAAAGTCAGTTTAACAATAATGATAAAAGTCTGTGTGAAAATGGGATAGAAAAGACAGTCAAAAGAGAATAGGGGAGTAGAGTCTATAGATTTGACTCTCTGACCTATTAAAAGATTTCCCTGACCTCCAAGGAGCATAAATTTTCACCTGGAACTTCACTTTTGATACTTCAGCAATTTCAAGATGCCATGCTTGATTTCCTGAGTGCGAACTCCATAGACAATGGGGTTGAGGGCTGGTGGAATGAGGTGGTGCAGGACATTGAGAAGGATGGGCACTTCAGCAGGCACTTTCTTGCCAGCTTTATTGGTAAAGATAAAGACCAGCAAAAGTGTATAGAAGAAGAGAATGAGAATTAGATGGGAACCACAGGTACTCAGAGCCTTTGTGGCTGCTCCTCCAGATTGTAGCTTCAACACAGCCTTCAAGATAAAGCAGTAAGAAAGCAAAATGAGGACCAAGTCAGAACCTAGTAGGCACCAAACACTCACAAACTGGTAAAGTTTGTTAAGATGGATATCCCCACAGGAGAGTCGAGCCACAGAGATGTTGGCACAAATACAGTTTTCAATTACATTTCCTGCACAGTAGTCCAGCCGAGCAGCCAAGATCGGGGTGGGTAATGTGGCCAGTAGGTTGCGGAAGATGATGAAGATAGCAGCCTTGACTACAAACTGTTCCGTGATGATGGATGGATAGTGTAGGGGATGACAGATAGCAATGTAGCGGTCATAAGCCATTATGAGGAAGGTGGAAGATTCCATGGGCAGGAAGGTATTCATGACAAACATTTGTAGAAAGCAACCTGTGAAGCTGATGGGCTTCATATTGAACCAGAAGATGAACAGGATCTATAAAAGGCATAATCCTTAAGTACTGTTTTTTTAAACCAACAACCATTCAGGAAGCCATTGTAGCTTCCTCTTGTCCATTAAATTAATCCAACATTGCACTTAAATACATTTTATATTTTTGCCTCACATTTTCCTTTATATATCACCTTAACCCCATGCAGTCCAGTCTTCTCTCTCCCCCTTTCATCTGACTTGCTAATTCCCATCCTTCTATCTCTTCACTATCATCTCCCCTCTATTCTATTCCTATTTACGTAAATCATCTCATTCAAAAATCAGTTCCCAACTTTTCTGTACTGGGAAGCTTTCCCAGTCTGGATATTTCCATTACTCTGTGCCTTTCTAATCTTTCTGAGCTTGGTTTGAGCTATACCCATGGCATTGTTATATTAGAGGCTACAAGAAGCATTCAAGATTATCCAGTCCAACTCCAATGCCAGAATTTTATAATTGAAGTAAAACTGATAGATTAGAGGACTTGCTCAAGGACAAAAGGATATTAGAAAAGCATTAAGGTAGTATAAGATACAGCATGACATAGTGGATGGAGAGCTGCCCTCAAAATCTAACAGTCCAAATTCCAGCTCTGATACACACTAGATTTATGATTCTAGGCAAGTCCCACCCTCTATGTGCTCCAGGAAGCTCTTTGAGATTATATGTTGCAGTAAAAATACTAGAAAAATTTGATCTCAGGGGACCAATTTCAAATAGTGATCTTTTCCTATGTAATGCTGTATCTTAATATTACTCTTAATAGTGTAATAATAACAAATCTTTGACTTGCTGATATTACTGTGCTATAATTTCTTTTTTAGAAAAGAAAAAATTATATTGGGGAATGACATAGCAGAGGGGAGGATGGAGGTTGAAGACATAATAAATGTCTTTAAACATTGGAATGGCTATTCCTGGAGGAAGAGATTTTTCCTTTGGCACAGATAGCAGAAATAGGAGTAATAGCAAAAGCTGAAGGTGGCGAATTTTGACTTGTTGTAAGGGGAAAATACACTGGCAATTAGAGCTATACCAAAATGTAATGGTTTGCTCTGGAGCCAGGAGGTAGGGATCAGAATTCTATATTATTGAAAGTATTAAATCAAAGAGAACATGACCATTTATCTAACATGTTATAAAAGAGATTTTTTGGTCAGATGTAATAATGACATTATTTTTTAATATTTTGGAAATTAAATTTTAAAATAAATATTGAAACATTTTCAATATTTCATATGCAATGAACTAAGTAAACACTAAGGCCCTTCAAATTCTCCAAATCTCTGATTCTTTGAGTGTCACATTAAATTTTTCCAGTTTCTTAGAACAACAACTTTGTTTTTAAAGCTATTCTTTATCCAACACTAGGCTTCATAAGCAGAGGTGAGAGCTCTGGGTCATGTGACCAATCAGATAGAGTAGACATTTTCTCTGATGCTTACAACCTCTCAGACCCCTTCAAAACAGAAATAATGCTCTAAAGATAAAGAAATTTCATCTGTCTCAATGATTTAAGATCATTTAATAAAGATTTGTACTTGGACAATGTAAAAAGATTAAACTTAGAAATGATGTTGAGCTAATGTCTTTGGGTTTGGTAATGACCATGAGAATGATTATATATAACCCTAAATGACCCTTGAGATAATGGCAACATTATCAGTGGGAGAATTACAATAGTGAATTAGGTAAGAATGAATGAGTAACAATAGGGAAGAGAATAGCTAAATGACTTTGGAGAAGATAGTGACTGAGGAACCTTAGGGATTTGTAATATTTCCAAAACTTCAAACTTATAGTGACAAACAGCTTTGGGGATGACAGTGAGTAAGTAAACAATGCCAGGCATGTCAGTAAGATAGTGCTCTGTGGAACAGCTGACAGAGTATGGACCTTACCTTAGGGATGACAGTTAGGCAGAGAATGACATCCAAGAGGGAGAGGACGGCTAACAGGTAATACATGGGCTCATGTAAAGAAGCCTCCCGCTGGATGGCCAGCAACAGCACCATATTGGCCCCAAGGGCAAGCACTAGAAGGGGAGTCAGTGGTATTGACAGCCAGTGCTGTGTGTCCTGCATCCCTGGGAAGCAGATCATCAGAAACTCAGTCACCTGGGTTGAAGAGCTGTTGATTGACAAGGTCATACCTGGTGGGTGAGTTGGGCTCTGGTGAAAAGAGAAAGGTAATTAATTTAGTCTTTCAATGCCTAGCAGCTAAGAGAAGCAACTGAAACAGAACTGGACCCAGAGTCAGGAAAATCTAAGTTCAAATGTAAACTCGGACACATACAAGCTTTCTGACTTTGGGTCAGTCACTCAACCATTATTTCCATCCATTGTCTCAAATGAAAAAAAAAAAAAAAAACTGCTATTATCACAGTTCTTACCGCACTGGATAGTTGCCTGGATTAAGTGAAATAGTATCTTTCAATTGCTTAGTGTAATGGTTAGCACATTGTAAAGGTTATATAAATATTTCTCTTGCTACCTCTTGAATGTGAACAAACATATGAATCTTATTTATTCGTTCTTTTCTTCAGCTCATTGTAAAGGAAAAGTGTAACAATTAGAGCTGTCATACAAAGCAAGACATAGTTTCAATGAGTTTCCTATCATTAGGGTTCTTTAACCAAGGTTCTTCTTCTCTAAATAATTATTTTTCAAAGATACTGCATAGGATATTAGCTATTCAGGGAGACTGGATGAGCAAAAACCTTCCAGTCTTAGATTCTCTAATTCTTCAGAGATTCTTACAACTTATTCTTTGCTTCTCTCCTTTTATCCTCTCTCTAACATGAGTGGCAATGTAAAGGGACAGAGCAGCAGAGGTTCCAGGACAATGAAAAATTTGGTATATCCAAAGATAAAAATCAGAATATGGGTAGTAATCTAGAAAAGAATATTAATGGGTAATAATCAGACAAATAGGAAGAGATCAAAGAGAGAGTAGTATCATGAAATCAGAGAGGAAGATCCAGAAGGAAAGAGTAGTTTATCTTATCAAATTCTGAAGGGAGATCAAGAAGGATAAGAATTGAAAATAATTTTTAGATTTGGCAATTATTAAAAGAGATTGTTGGCAAGTCTGGTGAAGGCAGTTTCTACTTTCTTGAGGGGTGAATTCATAAATCAGATCAACAGAGGTTTGAGGGGGAAAAAAAGAAAGAAGAGGCTATATCATTGTAGACAAAGTGAAAAAAATCCATAACATTTAAAGAGCACTTGGAGACCTAGTCAACATTTTACACAATTCACTTGTGCCCTTTCTCCAGGGTCAGAGATCTATTCCAGTTTACCCATGACACTATTTGAAAACTGGAAATAAGCAAGTAATTAATTCTATATAAAAGGGCTAAAGAGTCATCTAGATAAGCTGTTTAGTGAGTTCAGCCCCAGAAATTTTATGGAGCTAGTTACTATTAGTCATCCTATTTCCCCTTAATATCCTCATATGGCAACTCTTAGTTGTCCAGTGATCTACTAGTCTTTTCTCCTCATCATCTAATTTTTGCCTAGGTTCTTCATGTTCATTAAAGAATCAAGGACTGATAATGTACCAAGTATGCCTTCTACAAATGAAGTAGACTTAAGGGATGACCAAGAACAGGGTTTTCAATGGGTCTATGAACTTTAATAGGGAAAACATCACATATTTGTTATTTTTAAAAACTTCTGATTTAAGTTAGCATTTCTTTAATTCATTTAAAACTATTCTTCTGAGAAAGAATTCATAGAATCCCCAAGGCATCCATGATTCAGAAAATGTTTAAGAATGAACTTGACAAAAGTTGATTCAAAGGGGGAATTTTAAGTATTAATCCTTGATTAGAGAGGCAAGAGGGAATAAAGCATCCTATCCCCACTCAATTTTTCTTTAGATGTCCTGAAATCACAGCATAGGTACAAGTACAGCTCATTCTAAGAGTATGAGAAAGGAGAAAATTGCACATATCGAGGATAAAGCAATAAATGAGTATTTGTCTTGGGACTGGAACAACCAGAAGGGGATAAAAGTAAAGGGGAAAAGACTATCTAAATCTATGACTAGAAGAAATACTGAGGGATCCAGGTAGTAAAATATTGAAAAACAAGATGAAGGCATCTCCACCTCCAACATCCATTGCTGTCATTCTTTCTAAGGATTCTACTACATCCCCAACTATCTCTGATCCTGAGACTGTCTCTAAGACCCCAAGGGGGACAAACTCAAAAGGGGAGGGAAGTCAATTAAGTTTAGTCAACAGGCACTTTGTCTCACATGTTCTCATATCAAGAGTATGTGCCAATTGTCCTCCAAAAGGAGAATGATTTCAAGTGTCTGAAGTCTAGGTAGTCTATGTTGAAAAGAAGTATAAAGATGTCTTTTTTTCTCTCCAGTTCCAATGTTACCACATTATTTCTTTCTTTCTTTCCTTCCTTTTTTCATTCATCCATTCTTTTCTTCCTTACTTCTTTTTTTTCTTTCTTTCAAGGAAGGTAATATAGTGGATATTTTGGGATTTAGTTCACAAAGACCTAACTGGATCTTTTTTCAGACCCTTACCAGCAACATTACACTGGATGAGTCATTTAATGTCTCTCAGCATCAATTCAGTAAAATGAAGGGATTAAACTTGATTGTATCTATGGTTTCTTCCCCTTCTAATTCCATAGTCCTGTAGTAGGATATTTTCAAACCCTCAGGAAGAGTATTTACCTCCTTCTTCCACTTTCAAGCAAAGAATGGGATTCTAAATAAATAACTGTCCACAGAGACCTTGAAACAAAAGACTCAAGATTAGATCCACAATACTCCCTGAGAGAGACCTCAATACAGCAAAGATCAGTGGAGGACACCTAGAGTACATAAGGAGAAAAGAAGTGAGACTATTCATTACCCATAAATTGATCACATCAGTCAAAGACTGACTCACTTTGGGGACCAGTTAAAGTTAGTTAGGGAAAGATTAGGAACTGCTTATTCCCTTACCTCCACCTGCCCTTCCAGTGCTTCAGTGTTGCCTGATACAATCTGTCCATTACCAGGAAGGCATTCCAAACATCCCTTAGACAAGGACATGCATTGTGGGTTACCGTCTTTATAGATGCTTTGCCTCAATATGGAAATGACATTAATTTTTGTACAGCTTTCTTATCAGCTGGTCTCATTGTTAAGGATAACAGGGTGATTATTACTTGGGATGCTTACTTCATACACCATAAGACAATTCTCTCCTTTTAATATACACACATACATACACACAGAGCAATTCCCTGGTGTTCTAATTGCTGTGGACAAATAAGACAAGTTCCTTGTCTGTAAGAATAATCCATTCAGTTACTATGACAATGGTCACATCAGTATATATCACAGAGTCTGACCTTCCAGGATCCCACTTAGAAAGGAAAAATATGAGTAGTTTCTTGTATTTGTGGATGCCCCACCTTGAGATCTGATGATATTACAGTTCCTCAATCATTTTATACAAAAATATGGAACATGTCTACAGAGATTTCTTTTCAAGAAGGACCAACTTTTTAGCTCCACTGACTGCTTAAATTTCTTAGACTTGTCTTTCTAAAATTTAGATTTCTAGATATTTTTTGTGTGATACAAAGTACCTTGATTCTTTTTAAATCTCTTCCTTTGTATAATAATAATAACAATGATCGAAATATGTGGATATAGCAACCATCATAATAATTAAATACACAGAGTTTTATATAAAATATTTTCCCACAAATTTCAGAAAATCCTTGAAAGAATTCTGAAAACTTATCAGAAAATTAGAAGAGTCAGGAGAATAATTCATACCATAATAATAACATTTAAAAATGAACAATTTTGCAAGACTTAATAATTCTGATCAATATAATGAACAACCATGTGTGCTGAGTACCCACCTCCTGATAGAGAAATTATGGACTAACTATGAAAAATGACACATTTTCTTAGATATTGCCAATATAGATTTTTTCCCCTTTCTGTAGATATTTGTTAATAGGGTTTCTGTTTGTTGATATTTATTTTTCAGGGAGGGGGCCTGTAGGAGAGAAAGAAAATTAGTGCTCAATAACTTAAATATATATACATATGTGTGTATATTTATATAATTTTAAGACAATTAAATATTTTTTTCATACATTCTCAAACATGACCCCTATAACAGTCCTGTGAAGGAGCCAGATCAGGAATCATTGAATCCATTATGCAAAAGATGAAATCTAGAGAGGCTAAAGGACTTCCAAGTCACTGAATAAGTCAAGACTAGATCCCAGATGTTCTGCTTCTCATTCTAGGACTTTTTCCATTAAATCATGTTGTTACTTAGAGTCTAAAAATCTTTTCATTCTATTCTTCACCTTTCCTCAAAAGGTTGTACCTGATGTCATGAAGGTGACTTCATTTTCTGTTCATTTATTATCTTAAATTGAGAAATAATTACCTCAGTGTACCCACCTGCAAAACTCCACTTTTATCAGAGATAGACTGATGCTTGAGAAAAATGTCTAAGCTCTGCAGAGAGAGTCAAATCTTTGAAGCAAATCCTTAAAGATTATAGGCAAATGCTAAGACAGTTTTTATCATTGCCCTTGCCCTCCAGAAACTAACTGACATCTCAGATTTAGTTTCCTTCTCCCAATCAGAAAAGAGGATCTTTCCTCTGTTTTAAGTCATCTAGTCCACCTATCACTGAATCTACAATGCTTGCACAGAGACATTACTATATATATATAGTTTAATCATATAACCTATTCTAGAAAGAAACCATAACAATAATAATTATTATACTATTAATATAATCCATTCATGCCTTTATTGAACTCTGAAATGAGTGGGAGAACATGAAAAATGGTTCATTCTCTGTAACAAAAAGGTGAACTGACACGATTATGACCCAAGTCCCCTACAATGCTAAGCAGAAAATTTCCCCAATATACTTGCATGCACACAAAAATGCGCACCCACGGATTTGTTGTCTTAGCTAACTACAGTATTATCCAGCTTTATATCCACTCCTGAAGCTCTGGCTTAAAGATGGAGTTGTATAAAGCCTTTTATGAGTCTAAATTTGCTGCTTTTGAGGATCTAAGTCATTTGAGTCATACCTTTTCCCAAGGGCTTCCAGATACTTATTACACGTACAAAAATATCTTCCCGTGATGAGGACCTTAGGCCATAAATCAAAGCTCATTTCAAATGAAACAAGGACTAAAGGACTTAGGATTTCCTCTGAATGATATAATAGTCACTGAAACTCATGAAGATTTTCCTAATGAGACAAGATTGTGGTAGTGTTCTTCTGTTACACATGAAACATATCACTTTATAATTTTTCCCACTGATTCACATTATGATAAATAATAAATTCCCATTAAAAATTACCAAAAGAATTTTAAAGCCTGAAGTCCTAACTAATGGACAATTCTTTGATATGGACCTGCATACTCCTCAGAAATACACAGATTTTGGATCTATCACATATTTATTGCTCCTTCTTTTAAAGAACATTCTCTCTCATTTCATGAGGTTTAAACATGTTAAATACATTGAAATTTCCAGAATTTATATGGGACATATTGCAACATAGTCTCTAAGCATTTGATTGAAATATTGGGCCACTGTTCAATTACAAGAATATCAGGCCACTGATGTCTCATTGACTGAACAATTAAGCAGTGAACATTAGGAGTCTACTCTGTCCCTGCAAAGATAGAAGTGATAAAAATTCTGTTCAGTGAGTTTCTGTTCTAATAGAATAGATACCATGTGCATACATCAGTATACATATATAATTATTCAAAATGAAAATGAGGTTTGGGAGGGCATAGAATGTACTAATAGCTGAGAAAATCAGAAAAGGTTTCATGAGGAAGTTTATAATTAAGCTGATCCTTGAAGAAAACTAGAAATTCTAATAAAGCAATGTAAAAAGAGAGCACATTCCAAAAATACGTGACAACTAATGCATCTTTGAGAAGGAGACCATAAGAGATTAAAATTCTAATGTAGGAAATCAAAAGATAATTGGAATAACAAGCATGTTTAACCTTGGCCTACAAAATGAGGCAGGACAGAGAATAATAGAGGTTTATCAAAATAATTCTCTGGTCACAGAAATTTTTTTTTCAACCCAAAAGACAGCTCAACACAAGGACTTCACAAGAAGGTCCATGAAGACACTAATTATGTGTAAGGACACCACCACCACCATCACCTTCCCAGAACATTGTGTTTTTGTGGTAAAGGGATCTGCATAGTTCAAAGAAAGTGAATAACAAAAGAGCATAACACTCCAGTATCTTTGCTAAGAAAACCCAATGGAAAATAGTAAAAATAGGGAAAGAATTGATATTGTAAGGTGAGCCTCTTGGATCAAAAGGTGAGAAAGAATGGAAGACAGCTACAAGTAGCTCCAGTACTGTAGATGCAACTGGGCCAAAGAAGAAAGGCAGCTCAGCTGGGAAATCATCTGGTAATGAAAAGAAGTGCATTTCAGTAAAGATCCTGGAATATATAATCTATGAACTGAGAGGCGCTTAAGGTGGTTAAACAGGGGATGGAAAAAATAAACATTAATATCTTGGGTGTCATTGAATTTAATGGATGGGAATGGGTGAATTTAATCCAGATGATCATTTTATATACCACTATGGGAAAGAATCCCTTAAAAAAAATCCTTAAAATGGAATAATCCTCATATTAAATAAAAAAATAGTATTAAGTTATAATATCAAAAATGACAGAATTTTGTATCAGTGTGAACAAAGACAAATTCTTCCAATGGCAATAGAGACCAAAATTCCATGAAAACTTGTTTCTTTGAGAAATAACACCCCCCAGAATTGCCATATTCTTCATAGGAGATTGAAATTCTAATGTAGGAAATCAAAAGATAATTGAAATACAGACAAGTTTAAACTTAAAGTACAAAATGCCATAAAAATAATTCTCTGGTCACAGAGAATGTTTTTAACAACTCAAAAGGCAGCTCTACACATAGACTTTACCAAATGGTTCATATAGAAATCAGATTGATTTTCTATTTTGACCCTAAAGGGGAAAGCTGTATACATTCACTTTTTTAAAAGATCTGGAACTGACTATAGCTCAAATTATGAACTTCTTAGCGCAAAATTCAGACTTAAGTTGAAGTAGAGAAAGCCATCAGACTATATAGGTATAATTTAATTAAAATCACTTATGAATATGAAGTGAAGATGATGAACTGATTTAATGGGAATGCATCTGGTAGAAAGAGTGCCTCAAGAACTATGGGCAGAGATTTATGACAAGAAAAAATTCCAAAGACAAAGAAAAGCAAGAAAACAAAATGGTTGTCTGATGGTGTGTTCAATGTCCAGAAAAGACTGATATTTCTAGTTCAAGACATCTGAGCCCTGTTCAGGACTGCTTTCCATTTTTGCTACTGTTTATCCTTTGATTGGTGGCTATATGATTCATTCAATTCTTACTTGTGGCTCCAAGAAACTCCAACATGCTGAGTGACCACACAATGATGGACTATTTTGGCACATGGACTATAACCAGGTTGAGTATAACTGAGGATTTCAAATCCCTTTAGTAAGAGAAGGGGGTGTCAAACCCGAGCATGTAAAGGCTTCCTCTGGCAGAATGGACAGATGAAAATAATTTGTTCCCACATCCAATATGAGAGTTGACATAGGTGCTATGAAGCACTTGGAGCTTGGTTAGATTTCAGAGAAGCCAAGGTCATCCCACTTCACCTTGAGCCATCACTAATCATCTTGATTACTCTTTCACCACTGAAATTTGATGGCTCTGATAGATAATTTCATGCAACTCTGCCTTATTGAAATCCACTTCATGAATAAATCAAAAGACCACCCATATCATTTTATCTTTTGTTATTTATTTCAAAGTCCTGTGGCAGCAGGCAAGTCATGAAGCTTCAGGTGCAGATACTATGGCAGCTATAATCTGACTCTTTGGATCACAGCAAACCAGGATTTTTTATATTTTAATATCTCTATCCCCTAAAATCTGTCTAAGCTCATGTTGTTTCCATGATATTATTTGTCTATCTCATTCTCTGCCATCCCCTTTTTATTTTAAATTCACCCTTTCCCAATATCAGGTCTTTGCCAGTGAATCATATCTTCTCATTATGTGGCTAAAGTATTTAAGTTTCAGCTTCCTATTTGTCCTTCTAGTATACTACAAATTAACTTCTTTAAGTATTGAGTGATTTGATCTCCTTATACTTCACAGGACTCTCAAAAGTCTTCTCCAGCACCACAATTCAAATCAAAAATCGATACATATTGGATCACTTGAATTCAGGACTAGCCAACTGTATGTAAAGATAGAGTTAATCAGGTATTTATACTCAAGTTTGTCACCAATATGATGAGCCTCCACATGTTTCCATGACCTTCATAAGGTATTCTGCCCTCATTACAAAAAAAAAAAACTATCAGGAAAACATTAATGATAATAATAATAATAATAATGACTAGAATTTACATAGCACTTAAATGTTTGAAAAACACAAAAAGTACTTCATTTTATCCTCATAACTATTTTGGGAGGTAGGTGCTACATTTTTTTCAGAATTCAGAGTAAAGAAATATAAGGAACTTAATAAGACCCTCTTAATTAAAGCAACATATGTTTATAAATTTGGTCATATTAAAGAAAAGCTAGAGATAGGGAAGGTTAGCAAGAATACATTGTAATGGTTGGGTGACGAAGAAAGCCATCTGAACCTAGAGAGAGGACAGTGGGAACTAAATGTGGATCACAACACATTTTTCACTCTTTTTGTTGTTGTTCACTTGCATTTTGTTTTCTTTCTTATTTTTCCCCTTTTTGATCCAATTTTTCTTGTGCAGCATGATATTTGTAGAAATATGTATAGAGGAATTGCACATATTTAATATATCTTAGATCACTAGCTGACTGGGGGAGCAGGTGGGAGGAAAAGAAGGAAAAAATTAGAACACAGGGTTTTTGTAGGGATGGATGTCAAAAAAAACCCATGTATGTATTTTGAAAATAAAAAGCTTTAATTAAAAAAATACATTGTAAAACATGGGTCAAAAATTAGTTTTGTCAGTAAATAAGCATGTATTAAATGCCAGGCACTGTGATAAGCACTTGGGGATAAAAATAAATTTAAAAAAATAGTCTAAAGTCTAATAGAGAAGAGAACAAGTATATATATGCAAACAAGATATATACAAGATACATAGTAAAGAATTAAAAGAGCAGCCCTACAATTAAGAGGAATTAGAAAAGGCAAGCTGTAAAAATGAGATTTTAGTTGTTATCTAAAGGAAGTCAGAGAAGCCAGAACGCAGATATGAGGAGAAAGAGGATTCCAGGAATGGGGAACAAGAAGAAGAAATAACAACAGATGATAGTTAAAACTATGCAGAAGCACCCCACCTTTTGCTGTTCAATTATGTCCAACTTTTCATGACTCCATGGACCATAACATGGTAGGTTCCTCTCTCCTCCACTGTTTCTTTTTTTTTTTTTTTTTTTTTTTTTTTAATAGCCTTTTATTTACAGGATATATACATGGGTAACTTTACAGGATTAACAATTGCCAAACCTCTTGTTCCAATTATTCACCTCTTACCCCCCACCCCTCAGATGGCAGGATGACCAGTAGATGTTAAATATATTAAAATATAACTTAGATACACAATAAGTATACATGACCAAAACATTATTTTGCTGTACAAAAAGAATCAGACTCTGAATTATTGTACAATTAGCTTGTGAAGGAAATCAAAAATGCATGTGTGCATAAATATAGGGATTAGAATTCAATGTAATGGTTTTTATTCATCTCCCAGAGTTCTTTTTCTGGGCACTAGCTAGTTCAGTTCATTACTGCTCCATTAGAAAATGATTTGGTTGATCTCAGTTGCTGAGGATGGCCTGATCCATCAAACTGGTCATCATCTAGTATTGTTGTTAAGTATATAATGATCTCCTGGTCCTGCTCATTTCACTCAGCATCAGTTCTGTGTAAGTCTCTCAGGCCTTTCTGAAATCATCCTGTTGGTCATTTCTTACAGAACAGTAATATTCCATAATTTTCATATACCACAATTTATTCAGCCATTCTCCAACTGATGGACATCCATTCAGTTTCCAGTTTCTAGCCACTACAAAAGGGTGCCACAAACATTCGTGCACATACAGGTCCCTTTCCCTTCTTTATAATCTCTTTGGGATATAAGCCCAGTAGTAACACTGCTGGATCAAAGGGTATCACAGTTTGATAACTTTTTGAGCATAGTTCCAAACTACTCTCCAGAATGGTTGGATTCGTTCACAACTCCACCAACAATGCATCAATGTCCCAGTTTTCCCGCATCCCTCCAACAATCATCATTATTTTTCCTGTCATCTTAGCCAATCTGACAGGTGTGTAGTGGTATCTTAGAGTTGTCTTAATTTGCATTTTTCTGATTAATAATGACTTGGAGCATCTTTTCATATGACTAGAAATAGTTTCAATTTCTTCATCTGAGAATTGTCTGTTCATATCCTTTGACCATTTTTCAATTGGAGAATGGCTTGATTTTTTATAAATTAGAATTAATTCTCTATATATTTTGGAGATGAGGCCTTTATCAGAACCTTTGACTGTAAAAATATTTTCCCAGTTTATTGCTTCCCTTCTAATCTTGTCTGCATTAGTTTTGTTTGTGCAAAAACTTTTCAGTTTGGTATAATCGAAATTTTCTATTTTGTGATCAGTAATGATCTCTAGTTCTGCTTTGGTCATAAAGACCTTCCCCTTCCACAGGTCTGAGAGGTAAACTATCCTATGTTCCTCTAATTTATTAATAATTTCATTCTTTATGCCTAGGTCATGAATCCATTTTGACCTTATCTTGGTGTACGGCGTTAAGTATGGATCAATGCCTAGTTTCTGCCATATTAGTTTCCAATTTTCCAGCAATTTTTATCAAACAGTAAGTTCTTATCCCAAAAGCTGGGATCTTTAGGTTTGTCAAAGACTAGGTTGCTATATTTGTTGACTGTTTTATCCCTTGAACCTAATCTATTCCACTGATCAACTAATCTATTCCTTAGCCAATACCAAATAGTTTTGGTAACTGCTGCTCTATAATATAATTTTAAATCTGGTACAGCTAAGCCACCATCATTTGATTTTTTTCATTAATTCCTTGAAATTCTTGACCTTTTGTTTTCCATATGAACTTTGTTGTTATTTTTTCTAGGTCATTAAAATAGTTTTTGGGAGTCTGATTGGTATAGCGCTAAATAAATAGATTAGTTTAGGTAATATTGTCATCTTTATTATATTTCTCGCCCTATCCAAGAGCATTTAATATTTTTCAATTGGTTAGATCAGACTTAATTTGTGTGAAAAGTGGTCTGTAATTTTGCTCATAAAGTTTCTGATTTTCCCTTGGCAGATAGATTCCTAAATATTTTATATTATCAGTAGTTACTTTAAATGGAATTTCTCTTTCTAACTCTGACTGTTGGATTTTGTTAGTGATATATAAGAATGCTGATGACTTATGTGGGTTTATTTTATAACCAGCAACGTTGCTAAAGTTGTGGATTATTTCTAATAACTTTTTAGCAGAATCTCTGGGGTTCTCTAAGTATACCATCATGTCATCGGCAAAGAGCGATAATTTGGCTTCCTCATTGCCTATTCTTATTCCTTTAATCTCTTTCTCAGCTCTTATTGCTATAGCTAGCGTTTCTAATACAATATTAAATAGTAACGGTGATAGTGGGCAACCTTGTTTCCTCAGATCTTATTGGGAATGGTTGCAGTTTGTCTCCATTACATATGATGCTTACTGATGGTTTTAAATAGATGCTGCTGATTATTTTAAGGAAAAGTCCATTTATTCCTATACTCTCAAGTGTTTTTAATAGGAATGGATGTTGGATTTTATCAAATGCTTTTTCTGCATCTATTGAGATGATCATATGGTTTTTGTTAATTTGGTTATTAACATGGCCAATTATATTGATAGTTTTCCTAATATTGAACCAGCCCTGCATTCCTGGTATAAATCCTACTTGATCATAGTGTATTATCTTGGAGATGATTTTCTGTAGTCTTTTTGCTAATATCTTATTTAAGATTTTAGCGTCAATATTCATTAGGGAGATTGGTCTATAATTTTCTTTCTCTGTTTTCAGCCTACCTGGTTTAGGTATCAGTACCATGTCTGTGTCATAGAAGGAATTTGATAGGACTCCTTCATTCCCTATTTTATCAAATAATTTATATAGCATTGGGGCCAATTGTTCTTTAAATGTTTGGTAAAATTCACATTAAATCCATCTGGTCCTGGGATTTTTCTTGGGAGTTGTTTAATTGCCTGTTCTATTTCTTTTTCTGAAATGGGACTATTCAACAATTTACTTCCTCCTCTGTTAGTCTGGGAGTCTTGTATTTTTGGAGGTAGTCATCCATTTCATTAGGTTATCAAGATTTATTGGCATAAAGTTGAGCAAAATAACTCCTTATTATTTCTCTAATTTCCTCTTCATTGGTGGAAAGTTCTCCTTTTCATTTTAAGACTACTAATTTCATTTTCCTCCCTCCTTTTTCTAATCAGATTTACCAAAGGCTTATCTATTTTATTGGCTTTTTCATAGAACCAACTCTTAGTTTTATTAATTAGTTCAATAGTTTTTTTACTTTCAATATTTTTAATTTCTCCTTTTAATTTTAGAATTTCCAATTTAGTATTTGATTGGGGGTTTTAATTTGGTCTTTTTTAGTTTTTTAGTTCAAGCCCAATTCATTAATCTTTTCTTTCTCTGTTTTATTCAAGTAAGCCTCTAAGGATATAAAATTCCTCTTATTACCGCTTTGGCTGCATCCCACAAATTTTGGTATGATGTCTCATCATTGTCATTATCTTGAGTGAAATTATTAATTGTATCTATAATTTGCTGCTTCACCCAATCATTCTTTAAGATGAGATTGTTTAGTTTCCAATTACTTTTTGGTCTATTTCCCTAACTTTTTGTTGAATGTAGTTCTTATTGCATCATGATCTGAAAAGAAAGCATTTACTATTTCTGCTTTCTTGCATTTAATTTTGAGTCTTTATGTCCTAATTATGGTCAATTTTGAATAGGTTCCATGAACTGCTGAGAGGAAGTATATTCCCTTCTATCTCCATTCACTTTTCTCCAAAGATCCAACATCCCAACTTTTCTAATATTCTATTTACTTTAATTTCTTTCTTATTTGTTTTGTGGTTTGATTTGTCTAATTCTAGAGTGCAAGGTTGAGATCTCCTACATACAGTTTTGTTGTCTATTTCTTCTTGCAACTCTCTTAACTTCTCCTTTAGGAAGTTGAGTGCCATACCACTTGGTGCATATATGTTTAATATTGATATTGCTCGTTGTTTATGCTACCCTTTAGCAGGATGTAGTTACCTTCCTTATCTCTTTTAATTAGATCAATTTTACTTTTGCTTGATCTGAGATAAGGATGGCTACCCTCTTTTTGACTTCACCTGAAGCATAATAGATTTTGCTCCAGCCTTTTACTTTTACTCTATATGCATCCCCTGCTTTAAATGTGTTTCTTGTAAACAACATATTGTAGGGTTCTGACTTTTGATCCAGTCTGCTATCTGCCTCCTCTTTATGGGGAGTTCATCCCATTCACATTTATGGTTAGAATTACTAAATCTGTATTTCCTGCCATCCTAATAACCTCCAGATTGTGCTTTACTTATTCTTGCCTCCCCAACCCTCTTTCCCCTTTTAAACTTATGTACCCCTCTTGTATCACGATACTTATCCTTTTTATAATCCCTCCCTCCCCACCTTTGAGTCTTTCCCCTTCCTTCCCTTATTACTCTTTTCTTTTCCCTTTTCCTCTCCCCCGTTTTTAATGAGGCGAGAGAAATTTTCTCTAAAACAAATGTCAATATTTTTTCTTTGAGCCAACTCTGATGAGAGTAAGATTCACACAATGTTCCTCCCCTCTCTAAATTCCCTCAGATATGATAAGTTTCCTTAGCCTCTTCGTGGGATGTGGTTTCCATCTTTTATCCCTCCTTCCCACCTTATTCTAGCGATCATCCCTTTCCATATCTACTTCCCTTCTTTATGTTATATGAGTACAATCAAATTTTCATGTATTCTTTTGTATATCCACAACGAAATACAATTCTCAAAGTTATTTTACCTTTTGCATCTCTTGAGTTCTATTCTTGGAGATCAAATTTTTGTTTAGTTCTGGTTTTTCTTCAGAAACAAATGGAATTCATTTGTTTCATTAAATGTCCATCTTCTTCCCTGGAAGAAAATGCTCAACTTAGCTGGGTAGTTTATTCTTGGCTGCATCTCAAGTTCTTGTGCCTTTCGGAATATCATATTCCAGGCCCTTCTTTCCTTTAATGTAGAGGCAGCCAGATCTTGGGTGATCCTTATTGTGGCACCTCGGTATTTAAATGGGTTTTTTTTTGGCTGCTTGTAAAATTTTTTCCTTAATCTGATAGTTCTGAAATTTTGCCACAATATTCCTTGGGGTTTTTTTTTAGGGTTTCTTTCAGAAGGTGTTCGATGAATTCTTTCAATGCCTATTTTACCTTCTGATTCTATTACATCTGGGCAGTTCTCTTTGATGATTTCTTGTAAAATAGTATCTAGGCTCTTTTTTTCATCATAGTTTTCAGAAAGTCCAATAATCCTCAGATTATCTCTCCTAGATCTATTTTCCAAGTCTGTGGTTTTTGCAAGTAGATAATTCGTGGTTTTTCCAGTTTGTCATTTTTTGTTTTGCTTGACTGATTCTTGCTGTCTCAATGAATCATTAGTTTCAATTGTTCAGTTCTAATTTTTAAAGAATTATTTTCTTCAATAGCTTTTTTACTTCTTTCTGATATGTCCAATTGAGTTTTTGAATGTATTGTTTTGGTCTGTGGAATTTTTTCCATTTCACTAATTTTTTTTTAGTGAATTATTTTCTTTTCAATTCACAGATCCTACTTTCTTGTTCACGCGTTCTTATTGTCTTTTCCCATTCACAAATCCTACTTTCTAGTGAATTCTTTATTTTTCCAATTCGTATTTCAGGAAGTTGTTGCTCTCTTGTAAGGCTTCTCTTTCCTTTCCCCATTTATCTTCTAACCTCTTTTGAGACTTTTAATGGTCTCTTCTATGAGAGCATCATGTAAGGAGGACAGTCTGATGCATTTTTGCTGTTTGAGGTCTCTTCAGGTTTGTGACCTGCTCTTTTTCTGCATGAAGCTGTCGATTGTTCTTTTCATCTTTTTATTCATGTTTTAAAGCCTTTAGGGTAGGTCTCCCTAGGCAAGGGGTTACCAGCTTCCTCTGCAGAGCAGGGAAAGATGTAAACCGATTCCGGCTCGAGGTTTGGGAGTGCTCTGGTGAGGAGTTTTTCCCTTCCCCAACAGGAAGTGGATTCAGCACTGGCCGAGCTATTGGAAGTGCCCAGTTGGGCTGAGTGGATTAGCGAGTTGCCCTGGGCTAGAGACTAAGGGTGAAAGTGGCACTGCCCCAGGCCGGAGCCTCTTGTGGGACTGTGAGTATTGCAGCTGACCGCAGACCGCCACAAACTCTGCCCAGTGCTCTGCCTGATGCAAAATCGGCCCTGGAAAAGCTGTATGGCCCCAAGCCAGCTCCCCACTGTGCAGATTGGAGGCTAACCTGGGCTGCTTCCTCCTGCCGTGCAGGATCACAACTGCCCAAGGAGAAGTCCCGACTTCGGGTTGGGGCTGCGCTGTGCTGAGATCTGTGCCCTTCACCCTCGCTTTGAGACTCTCCTCGGAACCATTTCTCTCCCGTCTCGCCGATCTCCCCCCTGGCCCCGGAACCAACCTTTTTTGGCGAGACTGCAGATTTCTTTGGCCGTGAGTTGTTCTACTTCTATCTTTACGAATGTAGCAGTCAAGACTATTTTGAGGCTCGATATAATATTGATAAAGAGGGTAAGAGAAGAGCTTAGAAAGTCGCGTGTGTCTTCTCCGCCATCTTGGCTCCGCCCCCCCCCTCCACTGTTTCTTAAAGTCTATCCCAATTCATGACGGAATAAAACTGAGAAAGTGGGCAATGAATTTAGGAATTGTGATCAGTTGTAACTTTGGAGAATTTAGTTTCAGTAAAGTGATAAGATGGAAAGCTAAATTGAAAAAGGTTGAGGAAGAGTTCATAAGATCATGAATATATAATCAGATTGCTGATGTAAATTGTTCATTCCAGCAATTTTCCAGAGCAAAGATGGAAAATGTAATAAGAGAGCTTGAGAAGATGTCAAGGTAAAATTTACCTAGCCAGTCTCAAATTCTCTGCTGACCCCAAACTCATATATCCATGCCTTTCAGACATTTTTTTTCCACTGGGTGTTCAAAAGATCTTAAATTAATCATGTCCAAAATCATGCCCATGTCATTTTCTTCCCCCTAAATTCACACACACACACACACACACACACACACACACACCTTCCTATTGTTGTATGTATCCTCTAAATCCTTCAGGCTCACAATCTTGGAGTCATCCTAGATTCTTCATTATCTCTCACCTTATCTAACTTGTAACCAAGACTGCCATTTTTTTCTTTACAATATCTCTCACATACATCCTCTTCTTTGCTCTCACACTGCCACCATTCCTCAGTGCCTGAATTAAAATAAAATAAATGCCTGAAATAAAATCTACCTCATGCCTGGATTATTACAATATGTGATGGTCTCCCTGCCCTAAGTCTCTCCCCACTCCAAACCATGTTTCATTAAACCACTACAGTGATTTTCTTAGCATGCAGGCCAGATGATGTAATCCCATTCAATGTCTTCTTGTTGCATCCTGCATCAAATACAAAATACTCTGTTTGACATTCAAAGTTCTTCATAATCTATCCTTCTGCTAACTTTTCATTCTTTTTATACCTTTCTCACTAACATGTACTCTTTAATCTGGTGATTTTGGCTTCCTGTCTATTCCAGAAATGAGACACTATAGCTCTTGGCCCAAGGGAAAAAAATTCTGCCTTTCCTTCATGGTCCCTCATCTTTATGTACTGCTTTCCCTAACTCCTTTTAAATTCCAACTTAAATGTCATCTTCCACAGTAAACTTTTCTCAACCACTTCTCCCAACCTCTCTTAAAACTACTACCTTCCTTTGTCATGATTATTTCCTATTTAGCCCATATAGAGCTCATTTGTACACATTTATTTGCTTATTGTCTCCCCCAACTGAATTTAAGCTCCTGAAGATAAGTCTTGTCTTTTGTTAAACACAATACACAGTATTGTATAACCATAATAACAAGTGTTTGATAAAACAAAGTACTCCAGATTCCAGAACAAGAATTCACTGTTTGTCGAAATTTCTGGGAAAACTGGAAAACAGCTTGGCAAAAACTAGGTATAGACCAACATTTCACACTATATACTAAGATAAGCTCAAATTGGATATGTGATTTAGACATAAACATGACACCAAATCAAATCTGGGACTATAAATAGTTTATGTGTCAGATTTATAGACAAGGGAAGAATTTATAACTAGACAAGAGGTAGAAAGTTTCATGAATTATAAAATGAATAATTGATTATATTAAATGGAAAAGGGTTCACAAACAAAAGGAGTTCAATTAAGATTATAAGGAAAACACAAAGCTGGGAGGATATATTTATTACAATCTCTAATAAAATCTTTATTTCTCAATTATGTAGAAAACTGAGTCAAATTTATATGAATACAAACATTCCTTCATTCAGTGATTTTCAAAATGTGGTTGAGAGAATTCTGAAGATCTGTAAAACCCTTTAAGTGATTCTAAAAATTCAAAATTAGTTTTTATTTTTAATATAGCAAATATCTATCAATATAACCCACATAAAACCCAGCACAAATCCTCAACAATTTTTCATAGTAAAAAGATACTGAGAGCAAAAGTTTGAGAACACTTGATAATTGATAAATGGTCAAATAATATGAACAGGCAGTTTTCATATAAAGAAATTAAATATATCTATAATCATATGAAAAGTGCTCTAAGTTACTATTGATTCAAGTACTGAAAGTAAAAGCAACTCAGAAATACCATCTCATACCTATTAAACTGGTTGTTATAACAGTAAAGAAAAATGACAAATGATGAACATGTGGGGAAATTGGGAATCTAATGAAGTGTTGGTCAAATTGTGAATTGATTCAACTATTCTGGCAAGCAATTTGGAACTATTAATTTTAATATTAATTTTTGCATACCCTTTTACCTAGCAGTACTAGATCTATGTACCAAAGAAAGAAAAGGAAAGGAAGAAAGGAAAGAAGGAAAGAAGGAAAAGAGGGAGGGAAGGAGGAAGAGGGAGAGAGAGAGAAAAAGACAGAGAGAGAGAAGGAGGGAGCAATGAAGGGAGGGGAGCAGGGAAGAGAGGGAGGGAGAAAGAGAGAGAAATAACCTTTTATTGCAGAAATAATTATAGCACTGTTTAGTGGTAACAAAGAATTAGAAATTGATGGGATTATGATGGAATACTATTTATTATGCTATAAAAATTATGAGTCATAGGATTTTAGAAAAACTTGGATTTGCATGAACTGATGCACAGTAAAGTGAACAGAACTAGTAGAATATTGTATACAATAACAGCATTATTGTACCACGATAACCTGTGAATGACTTCACTATTCTCAGCAATACAGTAATCCAAGACTATTTCAAATGACATGGAACTGATGCCTGCAATGATAAAAGAAAAAAAAAGCAAAGGACCTCATTCACTACTTTGAGCTACTTCTTCTATGAACACAAACTGAAGGCCACAGTTTTTAATCCCTACTTCCTCTATTCCCTTTTAAATTGAGGATTCTCTAGTTATGAATCAATATTGACTTCATAATCATCTAATTATATGAAATGAATGAATTATATGAAATGAATTAAAGTGGAGTGAAAGAGCTACAATTAAATGAGAATAGATGATCTAACCACATTAGAACATATCTGAACTTTTACAAGATTTTCCTGATCTTAAGGAGCATGAACGTCAGCCCGGAACTTCATTTTTGATACTTCAACAATTTCAAGATGCCATGCTTGATTTCCTGAGTGCGAACTCCATAGACAATGGGATTGAGAGCTGGTGGGATAAGGTGATGCAGAACATTGAGAAGGATGGGCACTTCAGCAGGCACCTTCTTGCCAGCTTTATTAGTAAAGATGAAGACAAGTAAAATTGTATATAAGAATAGGATGAGAATCAGATGGGAACCACAAGTACTCAGAGCCTTTGTGGCTGCTCCTTCAGATTGTAGTTTCAACACAGTCCTCAATATGAAACAATAAGAAAGCAAAATCAGTACCATGTCAGATCCCATCAGGCACCAGATACTCACAAACTGGTAGAGTTTGTTAAGATGGATATCCCCACAGGAGAGTCGAGCCACAGAGATATTGGCACAGATGCAGTTTTCTATTACATTTCCTGCACAGTAATCCAGCCGAGCAGCCAATATTGGGGTGGGTAACATGACAAATAGGTTGCGGAAGATAATGAATATGGCAGCCTTGACTACAAACTGCTCAGTTATGATAGATGGGTAGTGTAGAGGATGACAGATAGCAATATAGCGATCATAAGCCATGATGAGAAAGGTGGATGATTCCATGGGCAGGAAGGTATTCATGACAAACATCTGTAGAAAGCAGCCTGTGAAGCTAATGGACTTCATGTTGAACCAGAAGATGAGCAAGACCTGCCAGAATCATTATCCTCAAATACTGTTCTTATATTTTGACACCAGCAACAGGAAAGAAACCAATAGTATCTCCCTCTTGTCCATTAGATTAAACTAAAATTGTACTTAAATACAATCAAATTTAACTCACCTTTTTTTCTTGATATATGCCCTCAACCTTTCTCAATCCAGCCTTCTCTCTCCCCCCATCATCTGACTTGTTAATTCCCATCCTTCTGACTTTGCTCTGTCTTTCCACTCTTCCTTTCCCTCTTTTCTATTCTTGATATTCATCATCCCTTTCAAACCTCAGCTTCCAACTTATCTTTACTGTGAAGCTTTCCCAATCTGAATCATTGTCCATTACCTTTCTAGCCTGTGTAACCTTGGTTTAAGCTACATTCATGGTATCATAATACCAGAGGTTATAAGAAACATTCAAAATTATCTAGTCCAATACTTTACCATTAAATAAACTGGCAAGTTAAAAGACTTGATCAAGGAAGAAGGGAATTGTGAGAAGAATTAAGGTAGTATGAGAGGCAGCATGGTAGAATGGATAGAGAGGTGATCTCAAAGTCTGACAGACCTTGTTCCAAGTCTCATCTCTGACATATATGACTTTATTACCCTATGAAAGTCCCAAACTCTAATTATTCTAGGAAGCTTTATGAAAGTATATGGTTCAGTTAGCTGCAAAGATTTGATCCTAAGTGCTAATTTCATATATACTGCTCTCTCCTCTGTATTACCCTATCTTCCAAATATTATTAATAGAGTAACAATAATATTCTTCAGTTTGCTGATATTTATATCTCTCAGAAAAGAGAAAATTGGGAATGGGGAGGGAGGAAGAATAGTGTAGATACAATAGATGTCTTCAAACTTTGGAATAGCTATTCTTGGGGGAATAGGTATTTCCTTAGCCATAGTTATCATAAATAGGAGTAATATCAAAGGCTAAAAGAGGCAAATTTCAATTTGCTATAAGGGGAGAATATCCTGGCAACTAGAACTACATCAAATTGTAATGGATTGTTTGGGAGGTAAAGAAAATTCTACATTAGAGGAGGTGTTCAATAAAAGAGAAAATGACAAATTATCAATTATTCCATAAAGGAGATTCTTTTTCCAATAAGGAAAATATTTTGCAATATTTTGAAAATTGAATTTAAAAGTAAATATTACTTCAAATGCAATGAACTAGATGAAGACTGATGTCCTTTCCAACTCTCCAATTTTCTGACTTTTTGAGTGACATATTATATCTTTTCAGTTTCTTAGGACAATAACTTTGTTTTTGATGTAGTCTTTATCCAACACTAGGCTTCATAAGCAGTGGTAAGAGGTCTTACTCATGTGAGCACCCAAATGGAAAATTAGACATTTTCTCTGATCCTCACAATCTCTCAGATCTCTTCAACAAAACTTATGCATTTAAAATAAGGTAAATTCAATTCCTTGATGAGAGAAATGTGGCACTTCTTAGTGCAGCTCAAATTGATATATTTAATTTAGAAATATAGCACAAAATAATTTTTAAACTATAAACATTGATAATAATAATATGCAGCTTTCTAAATTACTGTGTACTTGAAGAACAATGATATATGATTTAGTGGTCATTGATTTCTTTTTGAGTGTGACTCCATTAATCTAAGATACCAAGACCCTAAAGGTCTTAATTACATAATTAATGTGTAAATCTAATTTTTCCTGCTTTCTTTATCTTATGTTTTTTAAAATCACTACTTATGTGTGATGGCTATATAAGGAAAAGAGAAAGGGATAATGGGGAAAACTATGATTATGTAAAAATAAAGACATTAAGAAACTAATTTCAAGAAATTAGCAAAAAATTA
Source organism: Sarcophilus harrisii (assembly GCF_902635505.1). NCBI lineage: Eukaryota > Metazoa > Chordata > Mammalia > Dasyuromorphia > Dasyuridae > Sarcophilus > Sarcophilus harrisii. The sequence goes on from NC_045428.1 coordinate 536,122,201, forward strand.
GCAATGGCAAGATACTAAATAAGTATTGGGATTTGGGGGTAAGTAAAAAAAGTATGTAAATGTTGTGGTGGAGAGAGTACAGGCCCTAAATTCAGGAGGACCTATATGCAAATCCAGCCTTAGCCATTTAATACTTCCTATCTGTGTAACCCTGAGCAAGTCACTTAATGCTAAATCCCTCAGGAGAAAAAAAGAAAGAAAAGAAAAGAAATGATGTCAATGTTAACACCTTTTGCTTTCGTAATGGCTACCTGAATGACTAGATATAACCCAAACTGACTGACCCTGGTGATAATGGTGACACTATAAGTGGGGGAATTACAATAGTGAATGAAAGAATGAATAAGGAAGAGAACTTCTAATTGACTTTGGATAGGGTAGTGACTGAGTAATCCCAAAGGTTACTTTGTAATATTTCAATGTCTTGAGATTTATGGTGACAAAAGGATTTGGAAATGGTAGTAAATAAGTAGGTAACGCCAAGCATGTCAGTAAGATAGTGATCTGTGGAATAGTTGATAAATCAAGGGCCTTACCTTAGGGATTACAGTTAGACAAATGATGATATCCAAGATGGAAAGGATGGCCATTAAGTAATACATAGGCTCATGTAGAGAAGCTTCTCGCTGGATGGTCAGCAACAGGACCACATTGGCCCCAAGCGCCAGCACTAGTAGAGGTGTCAATGGTATTGACAGCCAGTGCTGTATGTTCTGCATCCCTGGGAAGCAGATCATCAAAAACTCAGTCACATGGGTTGAAGAGCTGTTAATCGACAAGATCATGGCTGGTGAGAGGATTGGAAACTTGCTGAAAGAAAAAAGGAAATTAATTCAGTCTTTGGCTTCCTAGGCAGTGAAAAGAAACAATAAAAAGAGCACTGTGCCTGAATTCAGGAATAGCTGAGTTCAAATTTAAAGTCAGATGTTTGCTAGCAGTGACAATGGATTCATCGTTTAATTTATTTATATAATATATAATATATTTAATTATAATATTATTGTATTATATATTATGTATATTATATGTATAATTATAATATAATAATATATAATATATTTAATTAATCAATAAACTCGCTGTCTCAATAGCCTAAACTGAAAAACTGGGATTAAAAACAATGCCTATTGCATCCCCAATGAGATTAGAGATAAAAGGATGCCCATTTTCATCACTATTGTTCAAGATTGTAAGAGAAATTTTGGCTTTAGCAATAAGAAAAGAAAAAGAAATTAAAGGAATTAACATAGGGAATGAGGAAATAAAGCTATCACTCTTTGTAGATGATATGATAATATACTTAGAAAATCCTTAAAAAATCATCCAAAAACTTACTAGAAACAATTAACATCTTTGGCAAAGTTACAGGATATCAAATAAACCAAACAAATCATCAGCATTTCTATATATTACTGTCAAAGCCAATCAACAAGGGATAGAAAGAGAAATTTCATTTAAAATCTATAGACAAAATAAAATATTTGGGTATCTACCTGCCAAGACAAAGCTAGGAATTCTACAAATACAATTGCAAAACACTTATCACACAAATAAAGTCAGATCTAAACAACTGAAAAAATACCAATTTCTCATGAGTAGGCCAAATTAATATAATAAAAATGATAATTCTGCCTAAATTGATCTACTTGTTCAATGTCAAAAAAATTATTTTATGGAACTACAAAAAAATAACAAAATTCATCTGGAAGAACAAAAAATCAAGAATATCAAGGGAATTAATGAAGAAAAAAATACAAAGGAGGATGGCTTAGTAGTACCAAACCTAAAACTATATTTTAAAGCAGCAATCATCAAAACCATTGGTGAAGAAACAGAGTGGTAGATCAGTGAAATAGATTAGATACACACAACACAATAACAAAGGTCTATAATAACCTAATATTTGATAAAACCCAAATTTTTTCTTCTGAAATAAGAACTTACTATTTGACAATAATTGCTGAGAAAACTAGAAAATAATATGTCAGTAACTCAGCATAGACCTGCATCTCACACCTCATGCCAAAATAACATCAAAATGGGTACATAATTTGGGCACAAAGGATGATACCATAAACATATTAGTAGAACAAGGAGTAATTTACCTAACAGATCTTTAGAGATGGGAGAAATTTATGACCAAAGAAGAACTAGAAAACATTATATATGCAGACAAAGTGAACAACTTTGATTACATTAAATTAAAAAGGTTTTCCACAAGCAAAATTAACAGAAATTAATCTTGCAAAAACAAGATTAAAATGGAAGTACAAAGATGATAAAAAATCTTTACAGTCAGTGTTTCTGATAAAGGTTTCATTTCTAAAATATATGAAAAACTGTGCCAAATTTAAAAGAATACAAGTCTTTCCTCAATTGATAAATGGTCAAAGGATATGAACAGACAATTTTCAAATGACTAAATTAAAGCCATCTATAGTCATATGAGAAAATGTTCTAAATCACTATTGATTAGCGAAATGAAAATTAACACAACTCTGAAGTTGGCTAAGATAGCAGGAAAAGATGATAAATGTTGGAGGGGATGTAAAAAACTGGTGCACTAATGCACTGCTGGTGGAGTTATGAAATGATCCAGCCATTCTGGAGAGCAATCTGGAACTATGCCCAAAGGGTTATAAAACTGTGCATACCCTTTGACCCAGCAGTGTTATTACTGGGTCTGTATCCCAAGAAAATCATAAAGTAGGGGAAAGGACCCACATGAGCAAAAACGTTTGTAGCAGCATTTTTTGTGGTAACAAAATATTGTAAACTGAGTAGATGCCCATCAATTGGGGAATGGCTGAATAAATTGTTGTATACGCAGGTATTGGAATATTATTGTTCTATTTTTAAAAATGATGAATAAACTGATCATAGAAAGGCCTGGAAAGATTGACATGAACTGATGCTGAGCAAAACAAGCAGAACCAGAAATACATTGTACACAATAACAGTAAGAATATGTGATGAGCAACTATGAAAGACTTGGTTCTTCTCAGTGGTTCAGTGATTTAAAGCAATCCCAATAGATTTTGGACAGAAAATGCCATCTACATCCAGAAAAAGAACTAAGGAGACTGAATATAAATCAACCCATGCTATGTTCACTTCTTTTTTCTGGTTTGTTTGTTTTTTTATCTCTCCCATGGTTTTTTCCCTTTTGCTCTGATTTTTCTCTCCCATCATGATTCATAAAGCAATGTGTGTTAAAATATGTAAATTCATTAACTCTCCCCCCCCCCAAAAAAAAGAACTAAAAACAAAACCTACCTCACTGGGTACTCATAAGATTAAGAGAGATAAATATCTGTAAAGTGCTTAGCATAGTGCCTGGCACATAGTAGGGAGTCATTTAAATGCTTATTCATCTTCTCTTCTTATTCCCTCTTGCTCCTTTTGTGATTAGGCACACAAATCTTATTTCTTCTTTCCTTTCTTCATCTCAGCATAAGGAAAAATTTAACAATTAGGGCTATCACACAAAGCAATGTACTGTCTCAAGCAAATTCTCCATTATTACTGTTCTTCCAATAAAGTCTAGATAATGATTTTCAGACATACTACAGAGGGATTGCATATTTAGGTATAAATTAGTTGAATATCTATTCTCCCAATCTTATTCTCTGTGATTTTCCAGAGATTCCTATACCTTTTTCCTTGCTCCTCTCCTTTCTTCCTTTCTCTAATACGAATGTGAATGTACAGGGACAGAATAGAAGAGGATCCAAGACTATCAAAAGTTTGGAATAGCCAAAGATAAAAATCAAAATATAGGTGTTGACTCAGCAAAGAATATTGAAGAGAAATAATGAGACAGAAAAGAGAAGAACCAGAGATTAATTTTTGAAATCAGTGAATAATGAGAATTCATAAGGAGAGAATAGACTATCTTGTCAAATGCTAGAGAGAAATCAAGAAAGGTAAGAACTGGGAAATAGTCTTTAGATTTGCTAATTGTTATAAAAGATCACTGGAAGGTCTGGTGAGGGCAATTTCTGCTTTATTGAAGTGTGAATTCAAAAATCAGATTAACAGGAGGTTGAGAAAAAGAAAGTATAGACAAGGGGTGTGTGTGTGTGTGTGTGTGTGTGTGTGTGTGATGTAAATAGAACTATGAAACCTGCCCAACATCATTGGCTATTCATCCATACCTTCTCTCCAGGTTGAGTGATACATTCCAATTCTCTCATGAGAGAGAATTACTTACTTAATACTAATTTTCAAATAGGGTAATATGAAAGCATACCCTATTTGAAGATTGGTTTAAGCAGGTAATTAATTCAATTAACAAAGGAGCCAAAGACTCATCTGGATAAGCTGTCTAGTGAATTGAATCCCAGGAACATTGTAGAATCAATGTTGGTGCTGGTAGCCTTCATATTCCTTCATAATTCTCCAATTTGCCCATTATCACTATCCAGGGCCCTCTTAGTCTTTGCTCCTTCCCATCCAAAAGGTTTCTCAGATTCTTCAGGCACCTTAAGACATCAAGAACTAGCATATCTTAAACAAATGAAGTAGAGTTTTATAAGGGATGACCAAGAACAGAGCTTTCAATGGATCTGTGAACTTGAATGGGAGGGGAAAATCAGATATTCACTTTTGTTCAGCTCTGACAATAAATTATTTCTGTCATTCATTTAAAACTATTATTATGAGAAAAAATCCATAGAATGTTAAAGACATCCATGACAAAGAAAAAGTTTAAGAATGCCAGAATTTAAGAAAATTTGCTTCAAGGAGGGGATTTTAATTAACAGACCTTGGTTAGAAAAGGCAAGAAAGAATAAAGCATGCTATCTCCACTCCATTTTTCCTAACACTTCCTAAAATCACAGCTTAAGGACAATTATGAAACCATCCCCTTTTATGAGGATGAGAAAAGAGAAAATTGCACATGTCAAAAGCACTAAATGATTGTCTGTGTTGGGACTGAAACAAGGAAAGGGATGAAAGTAAAGGGAAGAAGACTGTCTAACTATATAGCTAGAGGAAAGACTGAGATAGCTAGGTATTATCACAAAACAGGATGAAGGTATCTCCACTTCCCACACCAACTGCCACCATTCTTCCTAGGGATTCTATTACATCCCCATCTCTCTCTGGTCCTAAGACCTGTCGGGAAGACCTTGAGTGGGACAAACTCAGGAGAGGACAGTAAAATAATCTTGTCAGGAGGCACTTTTTCTCATATGCTTTCAAAAATTAGTGTATACCAACTGTTCTCTCTAAAGGAGAATGCTCAGTGTTTGAAATCTAGGTAGTCTATGTTGAAAAGGAGAAGTGTAAAGATGATTTTTTCTCCCCAGTCCCAACCCACCAGTTTTTTTAGTCTTTCTTTAAGTAGAAGTAACACAGTAGGTAGTGCTGGTCTTAAGTTCACAAAGACTAAAATTGGATTAGTCATTTAATATTTCTCAGCATCAAATTTTTATGTAAAATGAGGGGATCAGGTTTGATGATCTCTATGGTTTCTTTTACCTCAAATTCTGTAATCCTAGAATCTTATGGAGTTGGTAATTTCAGATCCTCAGCAGGAGCATAGTTATTTCATCCTTTTTCCACTTTTGAGCATAGGATGGGATTTCAAATAGAGAAGTGCCCACACAGAACTTGAAACATAAAGCTAGAGGTTTGAACCACAATAGCTCCAAAGATCAGTGGAGATCATGAGTACATAGGTGAAGAAATAAAAGTGAGATTAATCATTAGCCATAAGCTGATCATAAGAGTCAAAGATCAGGTAAAGGGTAGATAGGAAAAGACTGGAAACTGCTGCTTTCTATACCTCATCCTGCCCAGGTTCCAGTGCCTCAGTGTTGCCTTATGCAATATGTCCATTACTGGGATAGTACTCCAAGCATCCCTTAGACAAGGATATGCAAAATAGATTACTGTTTTTGTAGATGTTTTACCTTGATATTTAAATGATGGTAACTTTTCTACACATCAAAGTTTTTTTCTTTTCAGTTGCTCCCTTTGTAAGAGTAAAAAGGTAACACTTACTTGGGTAATACTTTCTTCCATACCATAACATAATGCTCTTCCTTTAAAACAGAAAGAAAAAAGAGACACAGACACAGAGAAACACAAAGAGGCAGAGACAGAAAGAGAGAAAAGGAAAGAGACAGAAAGTGATAGAGAGACAGAAACAGAGACAGAGAGATAGAGAGAGGGAGAGAGAAAGACAGAGAGTGATAGAGAGACAGAGACACAGAGAGAGAAAGAGAGAGAAAGGAGAGAGAGAGAGAGAGGGAGGAGAGAGAGAGAGAGAGAGAGAGAGAGAGAGAGAGAGAGAGAGAGAGAGATTCCTTGAAGCTCTAACTGCTATGCACATACATCTCTCAAAGGATGCCCTTTTAAATTACTGGAACAATGGTATCATCACTACAAAATATACTTCTTGGCTTTCTAAAACCCCACTTAATATATAAAAATTTGAATGACTTATTGTAATTGTGGATTACAATTTGAGCCTTGATAACAGGAAACTTCTTGCATCATTTTACACAACAAATGGGACATATGTGCTGATACAGTTCAAGTCAGGACCAATTTTTTCAGCTGCCCCAACTGTTTTGAATTTCTTAGTTTCATCCTTTTCAAGTTCTAATTTGTATATTTTTTTGTTTTATACAAAACAATCTTTATAAAGCTCTTTGGTTCTTCAATAATAAGTATAACAATAAACAAAATGTATGGAGATAACAACCACCATGGTGATAATTAATGTGTGCAGAAATTTACACAAAATAATGTTCACACAGTGTCAGAAAAACCTGAAAAGATTTGTGAACCTATCAGAAAATGACAAGAACTAAAGAATAATTCATTCTATAATAATATTATTGTAAAATTAATAATTTTGAAAGAGTTAAGGTTATGAACCAATGACCAACAATAATTGCTTAACACTGATGAGTAAGAGTACTACCCAACACTAACAGAGAGGTTATAGAATAAAAAGGCAAAATGAGACACATTTTAAACATTGCTAATATGTAAATTTGTTTTGGCTGTCTGTGAATATTTGCTAATAGGGTTTTTTCTTTTTTGACACTGGGTTTTCAGGACTTGTGTAAAGGAAAGAAAATAAATGCTTAGTAATTTTAAAATATTTAAATTTATCTTCCCATACTCATCTCCCTATAATAGTCCTGTGAGAAGGCAGGTCAGGTATCATTACCTCCATTATGCAAAAGATGAAACCCAGAGAGGCTAAGGGACTAAGTTATTGAAAAAAATTTGACATGTTCCAGATGTTTTGGATCTTATTCGAGGGTCTTTTTAATTAAATAATACCATTGTATTGTATGTTCCAGATGTTTTAGTTCTTATTCCAAGGGTCTTTTTCATTAAATAATGCTATTGTATTGTATTAAATAATACTATTATATTTATCTTTCCTCAAAAGGTTGTACATAGGGTCAAGTAGGTGACTTAATTTCTATTCATTAATTATCTTAAATTAAGAAATAATTACCTCAGTGTGCCCACCTGCTAAAATTCCACTCTTTATCAGAGACACATAGAGTGATGTTTCAGGAAAATGTCTACCCTGTACACCAATTCTCTCAGAAAAAAAATCCTTTAGTCACAAAAGCAAGGGCTAAGACATTTTTTTTGTCATTTACCCTTGTTCACCTGATACTCACTGGCATCTCGGATTTAATTATATCTCCCAATCAGAAAAAGGTTTTTCTTCTTTTTGAAGCCATGGAGTCTACCAAGCACTGAATTCATAATGGTTGCAAAGAAGCATTATTATAAATGTAACCATGTAATTAATTACAGAAGGAAGGCATAACAATAATTATTAACATCTACTGATATCAACTAATAGCATTATCCGCCTCTTTAAAACACATGAATCATATTGATGAAAACAATAGCATTCTTTGTAACAAGAAGGTGAAGTGAAATGGCATCATTATAGCTCAAATCTCTTCTTCAGTCTCCCACAATTCTAATCAAGAAAATATCCCCAATATACATGCAGCCATACAAATGCACGTACGTGCATACACACACACACACACACACACACACACACACACATAAACACACACAGACATACACACACACATACTCATAGAAATGTTGTCCTGGCCAACAACAAAGTTATCTAGCTTTGAATCCACTCCTTTGACTCATTGGTGGATGGGATTCTACAAAGCATTTTATGAGCCTAAACTGGCCCTCTTGAGGATCTTGGGAAGCAGAATCATTTTCCCAAGGGTTTCTAGTTCCCTAACACACATGCACAAATGGTTTTCTGTGATAAGGAGGCTAAGGGCCTAAATCAGAGCTCATTACAAAGGAAACAAAAACTTAAAGACTAAGTGTTTCCTCTGAATGATGTAACAATCACTAAAACTACTGGACGTTTCCCTAATGAAGACAAGATTTTGGTAGATGTGTTTGGGTGACCTTTCTGGAGCACAAAATATTCATATAAATTAACATAAGTAGTCTCCATTTGTGCCAAATGATGCATCATTGAACATAGCAACTCAATTCAAAAAGTACTACTGTGTGCCTAAACAGTAGGAATGCAATGTGGTTTTATGTACATATAATGAATTCCAGAACCAGGTTCAACAAAATCTGAAGTAGTTTTTTTAAATCTCTAAACTGCTAATGATTTTTTTTAATTAGCATTGCTTCTTGGTACTGATTCAAGGGGACGATTTAATGAACGAATAGTGGGCAAATTGTAAGAATCCCATATACAGCAAAAAAATGCAAGTGTTCTCTTACCCTCTCTCAAAATCTGTTCTTATATTTAATCTCACTGAGGCAGAAGGGATTTTTGATGTACCAAATATTATCTGTGAAGAACAGGCTGTCTTTTATAGGAAATTAGTTAGAGAGTGGGTATATCAAGAGTGGGATAACACCTCTTGTGAGAGAAAAACCAACTTTTGTGGGGAAGAAGGAGGAAGGACAAGACAAATACCAAATCCTGTCCTTCCATCTTCTATCCCTCATTGTTACTATTTGTAAAAATCAAAACATAGAAATTATTATGAATACACAATTTAAAAAATAAATTTAATGTATCAATAAGCCATGAAAAGACACTCCAATAAGAAAAAAAACAAATTTAAAAAAAATTCAAAATTCCAATTCACATTCATTAGATAAATATCAAAAATGTCAAATTTCCTGGGTGACTTTTAAATAACAGGAACATTAATTTAGTATTATGGAGCCATGAGATTGGTCAAATCATTTTGGAAAGAAGTTTGGAACTTAATAATATTGAATCACTTTGAATCAGCAACATAACTTCTAATTTTGTACTCCACAAGGGATGCTAATAGAAATAATTCACATGCACAAACATTTTTGTTAACAACCTTTTGATATATCAAAAAACTGCAAACAAATAATTGTTCATCAACTGGGAAATAACAATAAATTAAGGGACATAAATGCAATTGAATAGTTGTCTGCCATAAAAAGTGGTTTCAAGAAAAATTCAAATAAATATGGGAGACTTGGATGAATTGATGCAAAATTAAATGAGGAAAAGCAGGAGAACCATTTATTTATTGACTACAATGATGTATAGGAAAACAACTTTGAAATTTTTAAAACCTTTGATCAATAACTACCCATGACTAAAGAAAACTAATGATGAAACATGTCTTCTACCCGTTGAGAGGTGATAGATCAAATGATGAGCATAAGACACAGCACAGTTTGTAAAGCACAATTATACATAACAATTCCTTAATAAATGCTTGTTAACTTGACTTCACAAATATGTTCAGATAAAATCAATAAATGTATGCATTTGTTTTACTTATCTATATTTGTTATATGATCAATTGTAAGTGAGGGAGTTATTGAGTATTGATACTGATGAAATAAAAAGAAAAGAAATGAAACAAAAAATATACAATAGAGAATAAAATGTTCAAAGATATGAACAAGGAAAGCAATTTCATTATTATGATGTTTACTTCAATATTAATTTAAAATAATAAGAGAAGTTTATAGTTTTATATTCAAAGCTTGTTTTCTAGTCTTTGTATGTGAAATATTCATTTTTAGATCATAATTTCAAAATATATGATTATTATTTAAATGAAAATAAAATAAGTGACATCAGTCCAATTCCTTGGGCAGCTTAATAAGAATAGAGAAAAAATCACTAGATGAACTGGATAACTAATGTCAAAGAAATGTTTGGACAACAGGTCTTGTTTTCCTTACCCTCCCTATAGATTATTGATCTATTGATCATTGCCAAGAGAGTGGTAAATCCACTAATAACCATAGTATTCCCTTGCCAAAGCATCTCACTGGCAAGGACATGCAGTGTGTTGATTCTTTTATAGATACCTTACTCTTGTCACCTTCAGTCATTCCCACCAGATTTTCTTATCACTTCTTCCATTGGTAAGGTGAGCAGAGGGATTATTTGAATAGTAATAACTTCACTGTCTGCCATAGTTTATCCGTTCATCATTTCTGCTGTTTTGATGGTTAAGAACATAGATAGCAGCTCCCTGTTTTTATGGAGACCCATTTTGACAGAAGAATGTAGTTATTCTCCTTCCTTGAAGATTTTTAAATAAAGGTTATATCATCATTTGTCACCTATGTTATAGTAGGGATTCCTGTTCTGAATGAGTTGGGTTAGATGGATGTTGAGGTCTTTTCCAATTCTCAAATTTTATGATTCCATGACCAGGGTCATTTCAGTACATACTATGGAGACTTTCCCTGCAGAAATCCCATGGGCTAAAGGAAAGCATAAGAAATTTTCTGTATTTTGGATGCCTTAACAAGTCACCAAACTGTGTATGGACTTTTAGTCATTGCATGACCCCAGATCAAGATATCTCCATTTTGGGATATTTCTAAGCAGAAAATAGCATTGTCATTCCAGCCACTGTCTATATCAAGCAAACTAACAAGAACAACTTACTATACCCCAACACCTATCCTCAGTTTCTTCTCTTCCAAAATCCTTGGCAATTAAACATATAATATTTGCAGAAGTCCTATTTTGCTTTCAAAATATAATCCTCTAGTTCAGTAAACAATTACCGAGACTGGATGACAGATACGATTGTAAAAATAATTTTGCAAGGCTAAACTCCCTACTACTGGGAAAATAAAAAATTCTGAAAAGGTTGGCTATACCATCTCCCAAGTGAACACACCATTCTATATAAACCACTTATAAATCCTCTTTCCTGTTGTAAGAAAACCTCAGGGCTTATCACATAAAAAAAGAACTCAGAGAATTAAAATATCTTTTGAGGCATGTAAAAGACATAGAACCTTAGCTGAATTAGTCCAGAGAGTGAATAGTGTCACTAAAGAAAACCAATTTAATAGTAGAAATGTTTTCATGATCTTACTGGGTAGGAAAGTGTTGCTACAACTGGACACAATTTGCCTGAGCTATTTTTAGTATGTGTTTATATGTTACAAAAAATTTCATAAAGAATTTTTCCCATTTACTTTCATTATAATTTCTATAACCTATTCCCCCAAGAACAAAATATAGTTTCACTTAATGAACAATCTATCCGTTTGGACCTGTAAATTCATAAACATATGAAGTCTGTACAATAGTGCAAGATACATAGTAAAACACTTTAGTACTGATTGCCAGCCACACAATTTGAAGACATTGCACTTTGCTTAACTATTTTAAGGAAAGTTTTTATCAATACCATGAGACTTTATTTTGTTAACACACTGACTTTGTGTTTAAATATTTAAAAAATTTAAAGGATTAGTGTGTGGCACTTTTGCTCAAATCTCAATTAATGATAATTATATTTATATAATTTATATAATAATAATTAATAATTATTGGGAATTTAAGGCTACTGCTTTTCCCCCATTGGATGCTGGTTACATAGTATCAACTAATCAGATAAGGATTTGAGAAAAATGATTCACATAAAACAATTAATTTAATCCAGTTACACATTTTTCTGATGCCTTTACTGTGTTTTTTGTAAATTATATCTTACAGGTAACATATCATCACCTCTTTTTATGCAGAATTGTCATTTTTATTACATTACCTCTGCTCAATGATGAAAAATTGACACTTTTCCAATTGTTTAGATTTGACTTTATTTGTATGAAAAGTGTTTTGTAATTGTGTTCATATAGTTCTTGGGTTTGTCTTGGCAGGTAGACATACAAATATTTTATTTTGACTACAATTATTTTAAATGGAATTTCTTATTCTATGTCTTGCTGCTGGACTTTGTTAGTAATATATAGAAATGCTGGTGATTTCTGTGGGTTTATTTTATATCCTGCAACTTTGCTACAGTTAATGTTTCAAGTAGGGTTTTAGAGGATTCTCTAAGAATGCCATCATATAATCTGAAAAAAATAATAGTTTTATCTCCTCATTATCTATTCTAATTCCTTCAATTTTTTTTCTTTTCTTATTACTAAAGACCACATTTCTAGGACAATATTGTATTAATCTCTACTATGATTTTAAGAATTTTTAATTTGGTATTTAATTGAGGGTTTTTAATTTGTTCTTTTTTTTAGCCTTTTTAGTTGTGTGCCCAATTCATTGATCTCCTCTTCCTCTATTTTATTCATGTACCTATTTAAAAATATAAAATTTCCCCTTAGAACTGCTTTGGCTGCATCCCATAAATTTGATATGTTGTCTCATTATTATCATTCTCTCGGAAGACATTATTGATTTGTTGTTTGACCTACTCATTCTTTAGAATTAGATTATTTAATTTCCAGTTGGTTTTTACTGCCCTTAATTGATAGAAATGTTTTATTATATTGGGATCTGGAAAGAAAACATTTACCATTTCTTTCTACATTTGATTGTGACATTTTTATGTCTTAATAAATGGTCAATTTTTCTGTGCCACGTACTGCTGAGAAAAGAGTGTATTCCTTTCTATCCCTACTTAATTTTCTCCAGAGGTCTATCATACCTAAGTTTTCTAAAATTCTATTAACCTCCCTAGTTTCTTTCTGGTTTATTTTGTGGTTAGATCTATCTATTTCTGAGAGGGAGATATTGAAGTCCCACACTAGTATAATTTTGCTGTCTATTTCTTCCTGTAACTGGCTTAACTTTTTCTCTAAGAACTTGAATTCTGTAATACTTGGTGTATATACATTTAGTATTGATACTATTTCATTGTCTATTACTTTTTATAGCCCCCAAATTGAGGTGCCAAAATATACTATGCTTTCTAGAGCCTCCATGCTGGGATACCAAAATATGTCATCTGGACTAGCCCTTGGGAGGATCTCGAGACCAGCCCAAGTCCTTGGTCTTAGTGAAGGAGTAAAGAAGCAGGGGACCCATGAGGATGGTCAAAGATGGAGTCTGTCTATTTTAAGTCCTCTCAGCCCCTAAATATCTTAGTACAATTGTATCACTACAGCACATTGAACATGTGCCAACTATAAAATCATTACATCACCATAGCACACTGCTCTAGTATTAACTCTAAGCACCCTGCTATTGCTATGTAACTGCATCCTTACTGTAAGTATCTCTTGCTTCAAGTAGAACACAGTTAGTCATGCCCTCCTTGACTTCTCAGGAAGTGTGAAACCAAAGGGAGATGGATAGCCAAACCAGACATTGTCAGCAGGTTCCCTCTGGACTGAAGGGTCTGATACCTTACCCAGAGTTCCCCCACTATCTGTAGCCCTTTTCAATCTATAGTATCCTTTAACAAGATGTAGTTTTCTTCCCTGTCTCTTTTAATTATATCTATTTTTACTTTTGCTTTATCTTAAATCATAATTGTTACTCCAGTTTTTTTTTTGCTTCAACTGAAGCATAATAAATTCTGCTCTAGCTTTTTACATTTACTTTGTGTGTATCTCTCTGTTTCAAATGTTATTTCTTATAAACAACATATTGTAGGATTCTGGATTTTAATATACTCTATTTGCTTCTATCTTATGGGAGATTTTATGCCACTCACCTTCACAGTTATGATGACTAGTTTGGTATTTCCCTCCATCCCATTTTCTTCACTGTATTTTCTCTTTCTACCCTATCCCTCAGTAGTGTTTTGTTTCAGACTCACCCTTCATCAATCTGCCCTCCCCTCTATTATCTCTCTTCTTTTCTCTTATCCCTTTCTCCTAGTGTTTCTGCCCTCCCTTTTATCCAGCACTTCCATTTTGTTTCCCCTTTTTCCTCTTCCTTATATAAGACAAATTTATATATCCAAATGAGTGAATGTTATTCCCTCTTTGAGCCAAAACTAATTAGATTAAACTCCCCCTCCCTTCATTCCTTCTATTGTAATAGGTTTTTTGTGCCTCTTCATGTGATCTGTTGTCCCATTATATCTCCCCTTTTTTCTTCTCTCAATACAATTCTTTTCCCATCCCTTAATGTCTTTTTCTTTGATATCATCACATCAAAGTTCATTTATATCCACACACTCCATCTATGTATGCCCTCTCAATTCTCAAGAGTTTCTAGTATCATTTTCCCATCTAGGGATGTAAAAAGTTTAACCTTTGGTAATATGTATTTTTTCCCTGTTTACCTTTCAATGCTTCTCTTGCATCCTATGTTTGAAGACCAATTTTTCTATTTAGTTCTGGGTTTTTTTCAAATAGAAATCATTGAAAGTCTCTTGCTTCATTGAAGATTCATCTCTTCTCCTGAAAGATGATGCTCATTCTTACTGGGTAATCAGTTAAGGATACTTAGACAGTGTGGGTATAATTTGATTTTATTATGATAATATGAAAAAGAAACTAGAGGTGGAAAGGAGATCATACTGGAAAAGAGGAAAAAAAGAGGTGAAATAATTTTATTATTTTTATTACATCTTTTATTATTTTATTTTATATTTTATATAATAAAATACATTTTATTATAATTTATTATGTTTCATGAAGAGACAAAGAAAAGCTATTATAATTGAGGGAAAGAGAGGAACATGAGCATTATGTGAATATTACTATCATCAGATTTGGCTCTTAAAATATCAGACATATTTGGTATCATAAAGAAATTTGTCTCACCTTATAGGGAAGTAGGAAGGAAAGGGGGAAAAGAAAGGGACAGACTAATAGAAGGGAAAATAGAAATGAGGAGGAAAATATAAAAGTGGGGAGGGGCTCCAAAGAGGAGGACTGTTTGAGGGAGGTGGTCATCAGAAACAAAATACTAGGGAGGAGACAAGGGGAATAGGAAAGAGATAAAGCATAACCTAGGGTAAATAAGATGGCAGGAAATACAGAATTCATTATTTTAACTGTGAATGTGAATGGATGAACTCCCTCATAAAACAGAAGCAGATAGCAGACTGGATTAAAAGCCAGAATCCTACAATATGTTGTTTACAAGAAACACATTTAAACCAGAGTGATACATGCAGAGTGAAGGTACAGGGCTGGAGAAGAATATATTAAGCTTCAGGTGAGGAAAAAAAAGCAGAGGTAGCAATCCTGATTTAAGGTAAAATAAAAGCAAAGATAGATCTAATTAAAAGAGATAAAAAAGGAAACTATATCTAGATCTCTATATCTATAGATCTATATATACAGACTGATCAGATCTGTCATCTGATGATGACATCAGATATGTCATCTATATCTATATCTATATATATATATATATAGATAGATATAGATAGATCTATATATAGATCTCTATATCTATATCTAGATCTCTATATCTAGATCTGATTTTCCTTGTGCAGCAAGATAACTGTATAAATATGTATACATAAATTGGATTTAACATATATAACATGTATTGTACTACTTCCCATCTAGGGAAGGAGGCGAGGAGAAGGAAGGAAAATTTTGGAACAGAAAGTTTTGCAAGAGTCAATGTTGAAAAATTATTCAAGCGTATGTTTTATAAATAAAAAGCTTTAATAAAAAATAAACTATTCAATGAAAGTTTTAAGATAATTTTGTTGTATATTTGAAAAGGATAACAAGTTGTATATAGTACATTTGCAGTTTCATGTACAATCAGTCATCTTTTTTATTGTACTGTGTTATGGAGATGCTTATTTTATTCCATTAATTAAAAATAAAATTACCAAAAATAATGGAGGGAAAGAGGTAGCAAATGAGTGCAGGTGAATGAACCTTACTCTCATCAAAACTGTCTCAAAGAGGGAATAACATACACACTCAATTGGTTATAGAAATCTATTTTGCTGTACAGAAAAGTAGGAGGGGAAATGGACATTAGAAATGGTGAAGTTGATAAATGAAAGGGCAGATTGGCAGAAGGGGTAGTCAAAAACAAAATACTTTTGAAGAGCGATAGGTTGGAAGGAGAAAGAGAATAGAATTAATGGGGGGGGTAGAATTCAGTTAGTTATAGAGTTGTGCTTCAAAAAATCTAGGATTAATTTCTTGGATTTCAGGACATGTGGTTAAGTGAAGCCCCCACGGCATATGTGATAAGATATTTGAGGGCCAGAGTAATATGTTTTAGTCCTTTTAGAAAGTTGGTAATACAACTATCTAAGTGTTTTAGGAACTTTCTGAGGTTCCAATAAACAAGATTCTCTCCAATTTATCTCTCCTTTTTGTCTACCTCTTTGACACCAGAATGTTTTGATTATAGTTTCTAAAGACTTTTCAGCCTCTTTGATTCATCTCAAACCTGGTTAGATCCTACTACAGCCATTTTCTATTTCTGAAGGTTGTGTTTTATGCTCAATACATGTTACACAAAGGTTTAATGATGACAAATGATTTTTCTATCCAGCCTCAGACATGTCCTGAGAGTCTTTCATTTGCCTTCAGTTTTGCTTCTTGAGAAATGGAGTAAAGTCATCAAAAGTAGTCTATCAGCAACATGGGCTTCTACCTTGCACCAGTGACCCTCTGTTAGAGCCTGCAGATTTACTAATATAGCTGAGTCATGACAGGAGTAGCCTAAGTGCATAGATAATACTGAAAAAAAAAGGCATTGCTGATCTGACATTGGTCAAGCAATCAGTAAGTACTTGTTTTGGTCTAAACCAGTAACCCAAGAGGGTAAGTCCTCCATGCTTCTTAGTAAGCAAACATTATGAAATTGGTAACCTGACTAGAATATTACTCTTTCCTCCCTATAATATGAATATCATTTGACTGTTGTTTCATAATCCAACCATCATATAGGACTCATACGTGGTTCAACTATCAGACACATTTCCAATAAGAATTCTAGCCCCACAATTAAATTCATGAAAAACCCAACAACAGATTATTGCATTGAACAAGGGAGCGCTACAAAAGCTCTCTGTGGCTATCCATTGGCTGGATCCAAATATTAAAGGCAAAGATTTATGTGTGACTTTGTTTCCTGGACACAGCTTATCTATGTCCCTATTTACTATCCATTTATTCTTCTGGATTGGGAGATAGAGGACATGTAGTATTTAAAACTAAGTAACCTTAAAACTCCATGTTCTTTGGTAGTTATTTAACAAATAACAATTATGACCTTCAGGAATTAAATTGGGAGGCTTATAGAATAAGCAACCTAAATTTAAATGAAGTTTGTGGCAGAGGGGGCCCCTAGACCAGGAAAAGGAATGTAAAGTAACAGGCTAAATCTGAGAACATTAACTATTTGGTAAAACCTTGTTCTTTGTTCTAAGGGTCTAGTTATCTTCAACAAAGAAACTCCACTAAAGCAATAAGAGTCTTTAGTATTTACTTCCTTTCCCCAAACAAACAAACAAACAAAAACCACTGAAGGAGCAAATGAGAAGAAAGTGTGGAAAAGGTTTTATTTTCTGGTTCCAGGCAAAGAATTTTACCTTTTAAAAAAACATTGATTAAAACCATAGTTTTAATTGAAAGAACATGGCAGTATCCACTCTTACTTTGATAAAGAGATAGCCAACAACTACAGCTGAGCTCGAATCTGAAGGCATTGTTTGGTAAAGGTTTCTCTGGCACAGATAAGTCCATCTCCATCAGGAGAAGAGTACATATGCTTGAAGAGTTTTCAACAGAGATCTCAAGCTCAGCAGGGAGACAGATTTTGTTATATGGAAGAAATCAGCAGCACTATAACATAAGAAATATGAGTTGCTTCTCCACATAAGAACCTCAGTCAAATGTGCAGCTTATAGAAATAATAGTTATTATTATTGTATACCTGCCTATCCACATATGTTCAATCTTTCCACTGATTTGAAGTGCATTTGTAGGATAACATAGTTTTGATTTTTTGAGGTAAGTTTTTCTTGGTGTATCATTTAATTAAATTCCTTTGCTTAGAACTAATTATGTTCCGTGGCTAACCATTAAGGGGTAACACATTGGGTGGAGTTTGTATAGTACGTAGGTTCATTAACTACCTTGAACAAAGACAGCTCTTGTCTAGGGAACATTAAAATTGGTTTGTATCCCCAAATAATATACTAGTATCAAGATGGATTTAGTGCAAGGAGGCAGAGAAGTTGCTTGTGTAACTACAGTGAATTATGTCATCAACTTATATTTAAGTCCCCATTATGGACGGAAAAATCCGGATTAATGGAGCAGAGACAGAAGCTCTATGAGAAACCTTAGAAAAGGAATGAAAGTGATCATTAAATTCTCTACTTTGCTAGTGCCCTGTTCTTGAATTTTGTTGGCCCAAATTGAATTGAATTCTTATCATCAAAGTTCAGGGACTTCTGTGAGAGCTTCAGAAATTATGGGAGAATGTTCAACATATTCCTGGATAAGAGATTAAGAGAATGTCCTGGAATATGAGGCATTGCATTTAGTATCTCCTAAAATGTGCTTCTAGTTCAGAACATTATAAATGTTTACAAAAAAATGAATGGAATAGGAGGAAGAAAAGAGGGAAAATATAACTTCTCTAATTTAACACATATATTTGTCTTGTTTAAATGAAAAGATATGTGAAAGGTAAAACTGGACTCCTGCAATTAAGGGGGAAAAAACAGAGGTACCAAGTTCTTGAGTGATTACCTTCCATGACAACAAACTAAGAATCACAGTTTGCCCCTATTTCTTCTATTCCTCTATGAACTGAGCATTCCCCAATCATGAATAAATATTGACATCATACTCAACTAATTATGTTAATTGAGAGATGTGGGCTATTTTTCATTTTATCTTTGTATTCTATTTCTAGAACATTATTAAGCATAGTGTAGATATTTGAGAAATGATTAATTTATTAGACTTCAATGTGCAAGAAATTATTTTACTTACTATAATGTAAGAAATCTCAGCACACATTATGTTCAGGTTAGCAGTATAAGGTATGCTTACAAAATCCAACTATTTTCTACCCCAAGATATGTCTTAATTTGGAAAGTTCTGGAATTTAAGACCCCTTCTCATGCCATTGCTGACTTACCATCCCTCATGCTATCCACTCTCTTTTCCTCCTTGTATTGCTCTTTCTCCTCTACTCTTTAGAACTTTCTCAAAATTCCTTAGATCCTGAGGAAGTAGCAAAGCAGCATTTGAAGCCAAGGAATCTAACTTCAAAACAAGTATTCTCTATTCTGGCATACACTGCCAGTTCACATCAACTACAATTGATTTTTCTCTAGATTTTCAAATCTTTCTTTCATTTCTTATTTGTTCTCTAAATAAAAATATAATGGCAAATTTATTCTTTCCTAGAGGAAAAGCAAAGGATTTAAATGGAGGTGAAAACTAAAAGCAATGGCCCAATAGCACCCTCTATCTCTAACGGGTTTGAACTTAACATTCAGATAATTTAGTTTCCTTTCACTGCCAGAAGATATCAAGGAGTATTTACATATACCTAAATTGCATATAGATCTCCTGTGGACAAAGAGAAAAAGACAATCAATCACAGGATTTCTGTGGATTTAATTGCAGTTTTAGCACATAGCAATGCATATGGTCATTGCTCCCATTCTCTCTGAGTTGACAATGATGATAAAAGTCATAGTGAAAGTCAGGTGGAAGAGTCATGGTCAGATGAGAATAAAGGAATAGAGTCTACAGATTTGACCCTGAAATATTAAAAGAGGTCCCTAATACCTAGGAGCATGAACTTTAGTCTGGATCTTCATTTTTGATAATGCAACAATTTCAAGATGCCATGCTTAATCTCCTGAGTGCGAACTCCATAGACAATGGGGTTGAGGGCTGGTGGAATGAGGTGGTGTAGGACATTGAGAAGAATGGGCACATCAACAGGCACCTTCTTGCCAGCTTTATTAGTAAAGATGACAACAAGTAAAATTGTATAGAAGAAGAGGATGAGGATTAGGTGGGATCCACAGGTACTCCGAGCCTTTGTGGCTGCTCCTCTAGACTGTAGCCTCAGCACAGCCCTCAAGATAAAGCAGTAAGAAAGCAAAATGAGCACCACATCAGAACCCATCAAACACCAGACACTCACAAACTGGTAGAGCTTGTTAAGACGGATATCCCCACAGGAGAGTCGAGCCACAGAAATGTTGGCACAGATGCAGTTTTGTATTATATTTCCTGCACAGTAATTCAGCCAAGCAGCCAAGATTGGGGTGGGTAGTGTGATCAGTAGGTTGCGGAAGATAATGAATATGGCAGCCTTGACTACAAACTGCTCAGTGATGATGGATGGGTAGTGCAGGGGATGACAGACAGCAACATAGCGGTCATAAGCCATGATGAGAAAGGTGGAGGATTCCATGGGCAGGAAGGAATTCATGACAAACATCTGTATGAAGCAGCCTGTGAAGCTAATGGACCTCATATTGAACCAGAAGATGATCAAAACCTGAAAGGAAATTCATCTTTAAATGATGTTCTATTTTGATGCCAATAATAAGTCAGGAAGTCATAGTAACTCCTTCTTATCCATTAGATTAATCCAACACTACATGTAGATATATTCTTACCTTACTTTGCCTTTTTCCTTGATATGTCACCTTAACCCCATGCAGTTCACTCTTCTCTCTCCTTTTCATCTGACAGGTTAATTCCCATCCTTTTGACTTACTTTTTGTCCCTCCACTATTGCGTTCTTCCCTTTACTATACCTATCAATATTTATCATCCTTTTCAAAAGCCAACTTCCAATTTAACCATATTGAGAAGTTTTCTGAATTTCAACACTTTTATTGCCCTGTAATAAATTTTCTACTCTCTGTGAACATATGACCTATATTCCTGGCATCATAATATTGGAGGCTGCAAGAACATTCAAAATTTAGTCCAACTCCAATGTCAAATTTTACTATTGAAAAAAACAGGCAGGGTGGAAGACTTCCTTGAGGAATCAATGGTATCGTTATGAGAAGTGTTAAGGTAGTATGAAAGACAATATGATACAGTGCAAAACTTCTTATAAGATGGGTCACAACCCCATATAAGGTCATGTAACTTACTGTGGAAGGTCATGAAATTAAGATTAATTATCAATAAATGTTTGATTTGTATATCTGTTTTATATACCTGTATACCTAAGGTTGTGTAAAAATTTCTCTGGTAAAAAAGGATGGTGAATGTAAAAAGTTTAAAAAGAGCTAATATAGTCAATGGAGAGCTGATCTCAAAGTCTGATAGAAAAAGTTCTTAGTCCCATGTCTGACACATATTTATTTTATTACAGTAAGTAAATCCAAACCTCTAAGTGCTCTAGGAAATGCTTTGAGATTTATATTGCAATGAAAGTGATGCAAAGATTTGATCACAGGGATACTAATTCCAAAAAAGGTGCTCTTCCTTTTCTAGTACCTTATATTCCTAACATTATGGTTAACAGTGAAATAAAAATGTTCTTTGTTGATATTACTTTTCTATTTCTCTTTCTTTGAAATGAGTATATTGAGAGTCAGGGAATGACATAGGATGAGGGAGGAAAGAGAGTAAAAATACAGCAAATGTCTTTAAACATTGTAACAACTATTACTGGGGGACAAGACATTTTCTTGGCCACAGAAGGCAGAAATGGGAGTAATATCTAAGTCTGGAAAAAGCAAATCTTGACTTGTTGTAGGGGGAAAATATTCTAGCAACTAAAGCTATACTAAAGTTAAATTTATTGCTTTGGTCTGAGAAGAAAATTCTACATTAGTGAAAGTATTCTATCAACAAAAGAATGACCATTTATAAATTATATTATAAAGGAGATGCTTTTTCATATGAATTAGGGAAAATATTTTGCAAATTTTAGAAAGTGAATATAAAAATAAATATTGACAATTTTTCAATAGATCAAATGCAATGTACTAGATAACCACTGAAGTCCCTTTTAAATCACCAACTCTCTGATTCTTTAAGTATTACATTACCTTTTTCTGGTTTCTTAAGACAATAATTTGTTTTCATGCTGTTTTTTATTCAGCTCTAGGCTCCAGAAACAGTGGTGAGAGCTCTGGGTCATGTGACCAACCAAATGGATGGCTAGATATTTTCTCTGATCCTCACAGCCTCTCAGATCTCTTCAAAAGAAATTATACTTTAAAGCCAAATCAAATTCAACTATTTCAATAATTTAAGAGTGAAGTGCAACATACTTTAGAGCAGCTCAAACTAAATTAAAATATAATTAAGAAATATATCATAAAACATTTTTAAATATTATTAATATCCTTAATGATAATGTGTAACTTGTTAAGGCATAAGGTCAATTATGCATGTTTTAGTGGACACTCATTCTGTGTGAATTTGAGCCCTTTGATCTAAGAAATAAAGAACCAAAAAGGCATCTTAAAAATTCAAGACCTAATATAAAATTGTATCTAATTTTTCCTGCCTTCTTAATTTTATGACTTTTAAAAGTATTGTTTCTAAAATGGGATGGCTGTCTCTGAAGAAAAGGGGAAAAGCTAGTGAGGTAAACTGTGATTATATAAAAACCAAAACATCAAAAAAATTATTATAAGAAATAATGTTGATAAATAAATATGTGAATTTCAGGATAATGTAAAACGATGAAACTTAGAAATGAAGTCAAGTGATGACTTCAGAATTGGTAACAGCCATATGAATACCTAAAACATGGATGAACACTAGGGATATGGATGATATTGTCAGTGGTGGAATTACAGTAGTGGAGTAGGAATGAAAGAATGAATGATTATAGGGAAGAGAACAATTAAATGACTGTGGGGAGAATAGTGACAGTGATCTTAAAGATTTTGGTAATATTGCAGATTCTTGAGATCTGTGGTGAGAAAAAACTTTGGGAATGACAGTGAGCCATGTTGGCATTGTATGTCAGGAAGATAATGATCTGTGGAATAGTTGACAGATCAAGGGCCTTACCTTAGGAATGACAGTTAAGCAAAGGATGACATCCAAGAGGGAGAGGATGGCCAACAGGTAATACATGGGCTCATGCAGAGAAGCCTCCCGATGGATGGCCATCAATAGCACCATGTTAGCCCCAAGAGCCAACACTAGCAGGGGAGTCAGTGGTATTGACAGCCAATGCTGTGTGTCCTGCATCCCTGGGAAGCAGATCATCAAGAACTCAGTCACTTGGATTGAAGAGCTGTTGATTGACAAGGTCATGGCTGGTGAGTAGATTGGAGCTTGGCTGAAAATAAAAAGTAATTTAATCTTTGGTTGCCTAGGCAGCTAAGAAAAGTAATAGAAAGAGCACTGAGCCTAGAATCAGGAAAATGTTAGTTCAATAAAACTCAGAGATTTACTAACAATATAGCCTGGTCAAATCACTTAATTTCTATTTGCCTCAACCGAAAAAATTGGGATAACAGCAGTACCTAATTGGACCTAGTAGTACCTGCATAGTGAATTTAATGAGATATCTATAAAGTGCTTAGCATAATGCTTGGCATAGAGTAGGGGTTATATAAAAGTTTATTCTCTTGGTACGACTGCTACTTCTTAAAATTTGAACAGATACATAAATCTTATTTTTTTCTTTCCTGTCTTCTGCTAAGAATAAGGAAAAACTGTAACAATGCAATGTCATAGAAAACAACACACTGTCTCAACCCAGTTCTCCAAGGTGGGTTCTTCTTCTCTAGATAATGTTTTTTTCAGAAATATTATACAGGGATTGTCATTTTAGGTAAGATTGGGTGACTAGAACCTTTCCAATATTGGACTCTAAGATTTTTCAGAGATTCTTACAACTCTTTTCTTGCTCCTCTCTTTTTATCCTTTCTCTAATATGAGTGAGATTGTATAAGACAGAAGAGAAGAGGTCCAGGCCATTCAAAGGTTTGGAATATCCAAAGATAAAAATCAGAATATGAGTACTGATCTAGCAAAGGATAATGAGAAGAAATAGTGAGACAAATAAGAGAACTAAAAGGTTAATATCATGAAAAGAGGTAGGAATGGAGATTTAAAAGGAGAGAATAGTCTATCTCATCAAAGGCTGCAAAAAGATCAAGAAGGATAAGAACTGGGAAATGGTCTTTAGATTTGGCCATTATTACAGGAGATCATTGGAAAATCTGATAAGGGAAGTTTCTGCTTTGTTGAGAGTTGAGTTCAGAATTCAGATTAATGAAGAATTGAAAAGAAAGCAACTACAGGAAATAAATGATCACAGACAAGGTAAAAGAAAACATGACACATAAAGAAAATGGAGGCTATTCTAAGATCATATGCAAGGCACTCATCACCTTTCTCGAAGGTCTGAGACCCAGTTCAGTTTTCCATGATATTCTGTTTGAAGATTTGTATTAAGCAAGTAATTAATTGTATACAAAGAGGTAAAAAAGTTAACTTGATAAGCTTTCTAGTGAGTTCAGCTCCAGAAACACTGGAGACTCAGTGTTGATGCTGCTAGAATCCCTATTTTTCCATATGTCCACTCTCAGTTGTCTGGTGCCCTTCTAGTCTTTACTTCTCCCCACCCAAATTGCTATCAGAGTCTTCATGTTCATTAGGGAATCAAGGACTGATGATATACCAAGCATACAAATGAAGCAAACTTTTTTAAGAAATGACCTAGAACAGAGTTTTCAATAGAGTTATAAATTGAAACAAGGAAAAAAAATCACATTCATTTTTGTTCAACTGATTAAAATTAACATTTCTTTCACTAATTTAACTATAGATATAGATATTCCCAAGGCAACCTTGACACAGAAAAAAATTTAAGAATGCCTAAAGTTGAGGGAAGTTACTTCAAGAATAGAATTTTAGGCAACAGTCCTTGATTGGAAGAGGCAGAAAGTAATAACACATTTTAACCACACTCTATTTTTTTCTAATTGCATTATAGGAACAAGTATTTGTCCTTTTTCTAAGTGGAGAAGAAAGGAAGAAATTATACATATCAGAGTTAAAGGTATTAATGAATTTAATAAATTAATAAAAACAACAAACGGGTTGGGATGAGAATAAAACCAAGAAGACTCTAACTGTATGGCTAGAGAAAAGACTGAGGGAGCCAGGTAGTAAATTATTGCAAAACAAGTTAAAAACGTCTCCACCTCTCAACACCCAATGTTTTGTCAATTTCCCTCAGAATTCTACTGCATCCCCATCCCTCTCTGATCCCAAGACCCTGTGTCTACGACCATGAGGGGGACAAATTCAGGAAGCGATCAATCAAATAAGGTTAGTTTGTAGTCACTTTCTCTCACATGCTCTCACATGAAGATTGTATGCTAATTGTCCTCCCCAAAGGACAGTGATCTTCAGTGTCTTAAATCTAGGTAATAAACATTAAAAGAGAGAAGTATGTTGATGTTTGCTCTCCCAGTCCTAACCCACCACACTTTTTCAGGCTTTCTTTAAAGGGCGATAACAGTGAATAGTGATGGGCTTACGGTCACACTTTGGATCTTTTTTCAGACACTCTTTTAATGATTCTAAGGGAGTCAGACTTAATGGTCCCTATGATTTCTTATACCCAGCTGTTAAAAATTTACCAACACAATACTGGATAGGACATTTGTTTGGGGTGGTTGGGACAATAATAACTGATGATAGAGAATATAGAGCTTCTAAATTCTTATTTTGCTTCTTGTCTCTCTGTACTGGAAAGGGGAAAAATGACAGTTGATGCCTATAATAAACATGGAGCTAGTTTTTAAAAAAGTATATAGTTGCTCTGGAATTGAAGTTATCTGATGCAGATGAACTATATTCTTGGATACTCAGCAATATTTGAAAGATCTTGGGAAAAAGAAAAAAGTACTACCAGATTAGAAAAGGGTACTGTCCTGATTTTCAAAAAAAAAAAAAAAAAAAAGGAAAGGACTGAAATTTCAAACTACAGTTCAGTGATCTTAAACTTTAAATACAAACAAACAAACAAAATACACCTAAGGAAAAATCTAGAATACTAAAGAGATATCTATTTGATATAAGAGAGGGCTTTTATTGTATTTTGGTAAGTAATGAGGAGAAGGTTAGTTTTAGAATTATAATAATAATGTATCAAAGAAAAAGAAGAAAATGAATCATTTAAAATAAACAGATGTGAATAGAAGAAAATTCATAGGTGGATACAGACATGTAGGGTAATGTTAGTATATTACTATGTTAAATTTGAATTTTTTTTAAAACAACCTCAAAATCTAAGTAGTGGAAAAAGCAAACTATACAACAGGAATTCAGTTTCACATATAATGTTTTTATTTTTCCTTGTATATTGAAATATTGTTGATATAATTATGTTCATACTGAAAAATAAAAAAAAAATTAAGTAAATGTCCTTTGCTTTACTATAGTGGCAGTTAATTTATTTCAGTTTGGATGGCAAAAGCTCTGGAAATAGGTGCTTATTAGCTATGGATTATATTAGCCAATTACCTGTTGAGTACTCAGAATTCAGAGTCAGAAGGAAGCTAAGTTAGGGGACCAGTATAACATGTTTATAGTACATTGTAAGGAAAGAACATGTGAAAAGAATTTTAGATATTTTAAAAAGATATTCGATCAAGGATTAAATGTTATCATCTGCCTATATTCAGGGACCTGAAAGAGGAATAAGAACAAGTTAGCAGGAGTGGTCAGAGAGATCAAAAGAGAAATGAGACAGCCCAGAATGACAGAAAACCAGGAGAAGACAGCAGTGTTAAATGTTGTGGACAGGTCAAAGTAAAGAAAGTTACAGAAAAGACCACTTGTTTTGATGATTAAAGATTCACTAGTGACTTTTGAAAGAACAGATTCAATAGAGAATAGGGCAGACTGCCCAATTTCAAATGTTTGAGGAGTGAGGGAGTGAGTGGTGGAAAAAACAGTCAGGAAGTGCAGACCAACCTTGAGAAATTGGACAACAGAAAAGAGAGAATTAGTTGTAGCAGAAGAGAACAAGACTAATTTTACTAAAACCTCAAATTTAATAAGTAAATTGTCAGAAATTTTCAAACACTCAGAGGAGCAATGTCATTGATGTCTAAAATACATTTCTTCTACCTTTTCTTCAGATCAGAATCATACTGTGAGTGACATATAATCCAGGCTCACTAGGAGCTCTTTGTTTCTGTTATGCTATTTCTGAGTTTCTTTATAATATTTCTTTCAGGAGTTGGTAGCATCCAATAAGCCATTCAGTATAACTGGTAACCTCCAACAAAGGCCATGGCTTCAAGGAAAAGAGTACAATATGATGATACCAGATAAGCCATTTTCTTTTTTTTTTAATCACTTTTTTCTACCTCATAGGAAAACAAGTGAATCCTAGGGAAAAAAAGAAAAATCCACAGTCAGTTTTCATTTACCCCAACAATGGATGTGAACAGTGGTATATATATGCCAAAATAATGATAAGCAAATTGGATAGGCATATAAAACCTACTTTTATATCTGATGTTGGGAACACTACAAGGGTTTTTGTTTTTGTTTTTTAAGCAACTGAAATTTTATCACTAAAAGTATGTTTGGCCAAGGCTAATATTAAAATTGGTTCACCCTCCTTAAATATTCAAAAACTCAATGGGAGAGGAAGATAGTTAAGAGTACTGCCTGGCAAGAAGGAAGCTACCTCAGGCTTATGATGAGGTACCTCTGCAGGCAGATGATTGAGAGCTGACCTTCATAACTTTTATCCAATCTTTTCTTCTTTAGCTCTAACCATATCTTCATCTCTTTACTCTTTTTAGACTTCTATTTCCAAATTTAAATAAAGATGTGCTTTTCCTATACTGTGGTATGTATCTCTAATTACACAGTAGAGGAAGAGATCATTGAACTTTGTCACTGCATTACTCGAATACACAAGTGTTATGCTTAGTTCTAGATACCATTTTCAGTAATGACTTCAACAAACCATAGCAGGTCCTGAGGAGGAAGACCAGAAAGGCAAGGAGTCTAGAGACCATGAAGGTCTCTTGACAAAAATAAGGATATTTAATTTGTAGAAAAGAAGATTTGAAGAGGGCATCATAGTTGTATTCAAGGATTTTGGAGGGCATGTTGGGCCTTCAGTGAGTATGATCTCTCCCAGAAAAACCCTAGAATCTTACAAGGAAAGGCTTTTACCCAACTAGTATAGGGTGTTAACAAAACCAAAAGCAGTTTGAAGCCCCTGCAAAGGGCACATGTACCGGCTCTTTAAACAGTCCTTTCAGAATTTACTTGCCTGGGAGCTATATGAGGGAATGCAGGAGTCAGGAGTTGGGGAATTAAAGTTGCCCTGGTCAGAGGCAAATAATCAGCAACATGGGCATCTGATCTGTAAGCCTCTTCCCTTCACCTGAAGTGAATTCCCCTTCATTTAAGAAACAGAAACCTCTCTAGGTCCATGGACAAGTGGCAGTTGTCATTTTCTCTGCATACTTAATGGAGAATTGTTTGGCTGTCAGAAATCCCCTTTCTTTCCATATAGCCCCCATGATCATGCAGCACATGAAAAATGCATTTGAAGTCAGTATAAATCTTTGATACATAAGCAAGGGGTCTAGGATTGGGGTTCCAGAGACCCCAAGGACCTAGCCCTGCCTTTCATCAATATACAGTGTAAAAGGTTCTAAGCTGATTAATTTAGCTGTCAAGGTCCTAAAATTAATTAATTAATTAATTTAAAAGACCTTAGCCTAATCAGGGCATAGTAAGATTGTTTATTTCCTCTCAGTGAACAAAAGGGAAAATGGGAGTGATCCCAAATACTTGGGCAAAGTAGGCCTTCAGATAAAGAAACTCTAGTCCCAGGGACCAAGACTTAAAGATGTTATAGCAGACTACTGGGCTTATATCCCAAAGAGATACTAAAGAATAGAAAGGGACCTGTATGTGCCAAAATGTTTGTGGCAGCCCTGTTTGTAGTGGATAGAAACTGGGAAATGAATGGATGCCCATCAATTGGAGAATGGTTGGGTAAATTGTGGTATATGCATGTTATGGAATATTATTGTTCTGGAAGAAATGACCAGCAGGATGAATACAGAGAGGCCTAGAGAGACTTACATGAACTGATGCTAAGTGAAATGAGCAGAACCAGGAGATAATTATATACTTCAACAATGATACTGTATGAAGATGTATTCTGATAGAAGTGGATTTCTTCGACAAAGAGATCTAACTCGGTTCCAATTGATCAAGGATGGACAGAAGCAGCTACACCCAAAGAAAGAACACTGGGAAATGAATGTAAACTGTTTGCATTTTTGTTTTTCTTCCCAGGTTATTTTTTACCTTCTGAATCCAATTCTTCCTGTGCAACAAGAGAACTGTTTGGTTCTATACATATATATTGTATCTAGGATATACGGTGACATATTCAACATGTATAGGACTGCTTGCCATCTCGGGGAGGGGGTGGAGGGAGAGAGGGGAAAAGTCAGAACAGAAGTGAGTGCAAAAGATAATGTTGTAAAAAAAAATTACCCAGGCATGGGTTTTGTCAATAAAAAGTTATAATTATTAAAAAATAAATAAATAAAATTCAAAACCAACTAAAAAAAAGAGGTAGAGAGAGAGAGATGTTATAGCAGCAACCAGAAAGTCCTCCAGGGCTGAGCTGCAAATTAAAATATCTATATACTTGTATTTTATTTTATATCTTCCACTGACCACTTGCTTTGATTATAGAAATTTGCTATAAAAGGAAAAATCAGGGACATGATTTACTTAAAGCAGTTTTACTTCAAGTAATAGGTAATTTTTAACAATTCCACTTTAAATAAGACTCAGGAATAATCAGGTGGGTTCTCATTCAAAAGAACACTACTAGAAAATTGAATCAGAAGGATCCTACCTTCAGCAGAGTCCAAAATTGTCCTTCTAATTCATTCCCAGATATTAACTTCCACCTGTAATAACTTCTTCCAAGTAGCTTATGGCATATTCCTTTCAGATAGTGGATCACTGGCTTGATGTTCTATCAGACTGTCATACCTGAATTTAAAACTCCAAAATAAATGTCAGCTGCAGTCCCAAGAGACTTTATCTCCTACAGCAATTATCACTAATCAAAGCTTCAGATGAATCTAACTCTCAAGGATCACAGTAAGAGATTCATCCTAGAAAGTTCACTGCTTATGCAACTTATCTTTCATGTCTAAGTAAATGGTTCTAAGTTCAACATTATACAGATCATTTTGCTTTTAAAATACCCAAAACATAGACAAATTCTAAATTGTATATTGTCCATAACAGAAACATTTTCAAAGGGACAAAGGCAAAAACTATTATTCTTAGAGTCCCTTTAAATAAGGATCCAGTTTTTAAATTACTAGATACAATCAATTAAAACTCATACAAAATATCCTATTTTCACATAAAAGAACCTTTAAAATTTAACATTAATAATCTCTTTATTCTTAAAAAAATTAAACTTTTGGAAATAATCCTATTAAATTATCAGATCAGGCTAAAATTCTGGTCTGGGTTTTTTTGTTATCATATTCCTTAAAAAGAAGACCATTATGTAATGGTCTGAAGACTGATGGGATATCTTAGTAGAAATAAATTGCTTTCAGAAAACTTACGGTTCGAGCAAACCTCTTAGAATTGCTATAGACTTGAAAAATAAAAATAAACCATTCAGTTATTAACACCATGTAAATGTAAGCTGTTCCTATAAGCAAATAATGTTTCAATCATCAAGGAGCTGCAATTTGTGAAAAAGCTGCTGCACCACACTTAATGAGGGAGAGGGGGAATTAGGTTATCACTTGACAAGGCCCTTTCCATGTGGTCGCCCTTCCCCCCACTCCACATGGCATTTCTCCCAACTTCACCATACTTCCCTCCCTCCACTTCTCACAGCTAACCTTTTTTAGGGTGCCAAATCCTCCAGGATCCAATCTGCCAGCCAAAGACAGACCCCAATCTCATGGGGTATCTCCTTTCCCCTGGCAAATGGCAGATACTTCATTTAAACTATTAATTGCTTTTGCAAATCAATCTTTTTTGTCCTTTGTTTTTAAATCACTTTTTTAACTTTAAACTTTAAGATTACCAATTTAATATCTTTGAACCAAATTTCATAAAACTTATACATATATCCAGCAGAGCTGACAAAATTTTTAAGGTATAACTCATAATTTACAAAGTACCCAATACTTCTAGAAAGCAACATACCATCTAATTAGATCAATAGAAACAGAACCTCCTCTAAGGTAACTTTTGACTTAAAATTCAATCAAATATAGCTTTAAATTCCCAATAATATAAAACTATTTTTGCTATCATATCTCAAATAACAAATTTCACTAACGTGATTAAACATAGTTTCTTTCTCTCCCTCTGGCCCAACTTGGTCTGCTGCAGTCAAGGAACGAAGAAGGAAAAGAAAAATACTGTCTTCATTCTCTGTACAATCTTCTTCCTCCAGAAGGTTCCAATTTAATTGAAATGCTTTGGAATTTTGAAAAGACCAATTGCCAGATTCCTGATCATTATTCTCGGACCTATCCTGAAGTTCCAAGTTTGGCCAGAGCTGGAACCTACAGGAAACTCAGACCTTTCTCTCTTTTTTTCCCCTAACAAATTCTAGCTCATAGAACAGACATGACAAAGACATTCTGCACAAAGACACAAACACATACAAAAATTATTTGGAAAAGACCATCTCTTCCCCACTTTCCCACATACAACAGAAATATCCAAGGACACTTTCTTTTTTTTCCTTTTTGCTCTGAAGATTTGAGTTGGACTGCGCCCCCTCTCAGAGCATCCAATCTCATCGACCTGGTCTCCAGCAAAATGCACAGTCGACCCCCCCAAAGGGTGACTTGGAAGACCATGGTAGGAAAGAGTTGCCTGCCTTCCTGGCCAACCAAAGAGTGTCCCCTTCCTGTGCCATTAACAGAACCCCTTTCCTGGTCCTCACATCCAAGATCATCCAAGACTTGATGATCCCAGGGCCACCTAAGGACAATTCAAGGACACATTGACAGACAGTGCCTCCATGGATTACACATGCATAAGTTACTTGGATCTCTCTTACCTGAGCTTCATCTTCGAAGACTTGTGTTTGCTTTTTGTTTGTATCTGAGTGTCTCTCCTAAGCCCATTCTTCACAGAAAGGGAGACTGAGAGTCTGATCTCAAGGTTGGTCAGAGAAAACCTAACCTGGTACCTGCCTTGAATTAGGATCCCAGCCACCTCTCTGGGAAGCCATAGATCCAGGACAAGGCTCGATAAATTGTGTGGGATGTGTGCTGGATTCCTTTTCCCAAATTACCTAATCAGAGACATCTTCAGGTACAAAGAGAAAGCATTTATTTAATTCCTGCAGGGAGAGGCTCAGACACACACCTGGGAACCATCCCAACTCCCACCATGTGTCCCTGGAACCTGTCCAGCTTCTGGCTTGTCCAAGGTTTAAAAGACAAAAGACCCAAGCTTTTTCATTGGATAGACTAAAAGAACGTAACCATCCTTGATCAATGGTCACCAATGTTGTCTGCCTCCCACATGTCACATCACTTCCTGGACCTTCACTAACTTCTTGCATCCCAGAGTTTAAGGTTCATCCCTCTAGAGATCATGTGACACCCCCCCAAGGTCCCACCCAGACCCAAAGTTTAAAGCCCAATCTCCCAGTTCTGGGAACAGGGATCATGTGACTTCTTGAAAGTCAAGGCTCAATTGAGTATAGGACCTAGTCTCATAAACTTGAGAAAACTTCATCCAATCAGTTCCATTCAGGACCACTGCATTTTTGTGAAGAGACTTGCATAGTTCAATGAAACTGAAGAAAGAAACAGCATAGCACTCCTGTGTCTTTGCCAAGAAAACATTATGGACAGTAGTAAAATAACAAAAGAGATGACATTGTAAGATAAAAACCAATGGATCAGAAGATGTTCAATATGCTACTCAGGAAGAATAGAGAATAACTATTAGTAGCTATACTTATGTGGTAGCTGGGCCAAAGCAGAAAGGAAGCTTAGCTGTGAAAATATCTGGAAATTAAAGAAAGATCCAAATCTGTACAGATCAATGTTATGAACCAAGAGAACTCAAAGTTGGTCAAACAAAGGATGAAAAGAATAAACATTGACATCTTGAGTGGTTGAGTGATTGTTGTCCTTTGTTCTCAAAGAGGACAAAAATGGCATCAATATGTTGAGTCGATCAGACAGATATGAGTTGGAAATGCTCTGCCACAAGTTGGACACAAATAGTTCCTATGATCATTTAAGGTGGTTTTTCTAACTTTGTGCATCTCAATTTCTTCTGAGCTAAGTGAATTCTGCTTTGTTCATAGTGTATACCACCTTCTCTGATGAGGGTACACCATGCTGGGTGGTCCTGTGCTGGAGTCTCCCATGTCATACAATTGATTCTAAAGTTCTTAAGCATTATGTTGAGAGTATCCTTGTATTGTTTTTTCTGACCACCTTGTAAGTGTTTGACCTGTGTGAGTTCTCCATAATTTTTTTTGGCACATTTGGCATTCCAACAATATGACCAGTCCAATGGAATTGTACTCTCTGCAGTACAGTTGGAATGTTTGGTAGTTTGAGAAAGGACCTCGGTATCTGCATCTTATCCTGCTAGGTGATCTTTCAAATCTTCTATCATGGGTGATTTTAATTCAGATGATCTTTATATATAGCCCTTTAGGAAAAAATTCCTTAGAAAAAATGAAGTTGCCTTCATAGTAAATAAAAATGTGAGAAAATCAATACTAGTATATAATCTGAAAAATGACATAATGATTTCTGTCCCAATCCAAGGCAAACACTTCAATATCACAGTAATTCTAGAGTGCAACCAAAGAGACCAAAGTTGATAATGAAGACTTAGAACATCTTCAAGAAATAACACCAAAAATTGTCACATTCTTCATAGGGGACTGATGTATAAAGTAGAAAATCAAAAGATAATTGGAATTAACAGACAAGTTTAAACCTGGAATACAAAATGAAGCAAGGGAGAGACTAATAGAGGTTTATTGAGATAACTACCTGGTCATAGAAAACATTTTTTTTCAACAACTCAAAAGGCAACTCTACACATAGACATCACCTGATGGCCAATATAGAAATCAGACTGATAATCTATTTTGAAGACAAATATGGAGAAGCTCTACATAGACACATAATAAAGACCTGGACCCAAATGTGGCTCAGATTATGAGCTTCTTAGAACAAAATTCAGACTTAAATTGAAAAAAATAGGGAAAACCATCAGATAACAGAGGTATGACTTAAATGACATCCCTTATGAATATAAAGTAAGGTGATGAACTGATTTAAGGGATTGGATTTGGTACATAGAGTGTCTTAAAAAACCATAGATAGAGATTTATAATAACATACAGGAGGCATTCAAAAAAGAAAAATAAACATTCCAAAGACAATTAGAGTTAGAAGTAGATATGGGGGAGAAATGAAGACATTACTGATCTTAAAGTAGAGATTATGGGAGGTGCAAACCAATCAAAGGAAGGGATCAAAGGTTCAGACAATACTTCTGGTGGCATAAATTCAATACTAAAATGAACATCTAGAGTGAGGAAGCTTCTATGACATGATAAAGTCCAGAGGGGAACTTAGACAGGTGTAGAATATGCTATGGAATATTATTGTTCTATAAGAAACGACCAGAATTTATAAATGTTTACACATATTGGATTTAACATATATTTTAACATGTTTAACATATATTCAATTGCTTGACATCTAAGGGAAGGGGTAGGGAAAAGGAAGGGAAAATCTGAAACACAAAGCTATTCAAGGCTCAATGATGTCAAATTATCCATACATATGTTTTGAAAATAAAACGCTTTATTAAAAAACAGAATTTGAAAATGGAAAAAGATATACATAAATTGATTGAAAAAAGAACTCAAAATAAAACTGGTCAAATGATAAAGGAGGTATAAAAACCCACTGGAAAACAATTCCTTAAAAATCAGAATTGGATAAGGGAAAGCTACTAATATCATAAGACATCAAGAAGTAATAAAAATAAAATGAAGTTTTTTAATTGATGAAAATGTGTAATATCTCACTGGAAAAACAACTCACCTAGAAAATAGATTGAAAAAAGGTAATTTAAGAGTTATCAAAAAGAGATAATTTAAGACCATGATCAAAAAAAGATCCTGAACATCATGCTTCAAGAAATTATCAATAAAAACTGCCATTATATTCTAATATGATAGGGGAAAATAGAAAATGAAAGAATTCACTGATCACCTCCAGAAAACACAAACTTCCAGAAATAGTATAACCATAGTCAGGATAACACAAAATTTAGCAGTTTCCACACTAAATGACTGGAGAGCTTGGACTATGATATTCTGGATGGCAAAAGAGCTAGGATTACAACTAAGAATTACCTATCTAAAAAAATTAATATATACCTTAGAGCAGAAACTAGCTATTCACTGAAATAAAGTCCTTTCAAATATTCCTGCTGAAAAGTCAAAAGTGAATAGAAGACTCAAGAGAAACATAAGAGAAATCATAAGGGATTTAATGAGGTCAAATTATCATATTCTCATATGGTAAAATGATACTTATAACTTCTAAAAACTTTCTCATTATTAGGACATTTAGAATACATATACATAAAGGGCACAGGCATGAATTGAATATGATGAAATAATTTTCTTAAAAAAATAAAATTAAGGTGTGAGAAAGAGAAATGCACTAGGAAAAGGGAAAAGAAAGATAGGATGGGTTAAATTATCTAACATAAAGGAGAGATGAAAGAGCTTTTACAATGGATGAAAAGATGGAATGAGGAGAGCATGTGACCCTTATTATCATCAGAATTGGCTAAAAAAGGACTAACATGTGTACACATTCAGTTGAGTATACCAGTTTTATACCCAATTGGGTAGAAAAATCTATCTTAACCTATAGGAAAACAGAAAGGGGAATAGAATAAAAGAAACAAGGGCTAATAAAAGGGAGGGAAGATTGAAAGAGGTGGTTTTTAAAAGGAAAACACTTTTGAAGATAGACTAGATAAAAGGTTATGGAGAGAAGAATAAACAAGGACAAAATATTAGGAAGAAAATAGTTACTAAAAACTGTGAAAAAAAATTTTATAGCAAGTTTTCTTGCTAAAGCTCTCATTTCTCAAATGTCCAGAGAACTGAGTCAAATTTCTAGAAATGAGGACCAATTACCCAGTTGAAAAACGTTCAAAGGATGTGAATAAGTATTCTTCAAAAAAATTACACATAAGTTTGTATCAAAGATAGTGGCATCAAAGAATTGGAAATTGAGGAGATGCTCACCAATTGGGGAATGACGGAACAAACTTTTATTTATGACTCAGATGAAACAATACTGTAATATAAGAAATGATGAGCAGTATGCTCTTACAAAACCTGGAAAGAATTTCAGGAATTGAAGCAAAGTGAAAAGAACAGAACCCTATCAGCAGTACATACAATTATCAAAGGCCTATTCTCAGTAATAGAATGATCTATTAAAAAAAAAATTGAAGGAAGAATAATAAAAATGTTAGCCATATCCAGAGAAAGAGTTGATAGAGACTACATAAAGATTAAAGCATACTTTTTAAACTTGTTTCTGTTTTCTTTCACAATGTGACTTAAATGGAAAAATCTTTTGCATAATTGCACATCTATATCTGTAGAGTATGGCCTAACTCCCTGGAGGGCTTCAGGGGCAGCCAGAGTCAGGATGAATTAAAGTCCTTGGTCTTTAGGTGGAGAAGTGAAGGATATAGGCAAGCTGCCATGAGGCTTGCCAAAGATTTCTCCTGGATTCTGGAATCTAGAATCTCCACCCTCTCTCCTCCTCATCTTGCCATCACGTGACTCTTGCCCCTTTCTTTCTCTGCCCTCCAAATCTTGCCTATGATTATCTTAACACTAAAACATTCACCAAGCATCAACAGTGAGAAGAGCCATTTATCCAAACATATGCTAATAGAGTCATTGTCTCACATTGAATAGGTAATTAACCTTAAGTGTTCAGTTGTCTGATTCAAGCATACCTTTTTGGAGTTTCAGCCCTCTACATATATCCTCTATCAAATTGTTTTCTTTCTCAGTGAGGGAATAGATAGAGTGAAGAAAAGAATTTGAACTCAAATTTTTTTAAAGCAAATGTTAAAAAAAATATATGTAATTGCTAAAAATTATAAATTATTTTTTAAAGACAATTTAGAGAAAGGATAGCAAAAGAAAGGTAGGATTATTAGAAAGAGGGTAAATAAAGCTCTTGTCAAACAATGGAGTTTTGATGGGTGTTGATTCCAGGAAACAAAGTATAGGATATTAATTTTTCCCGTTACTCTATCTCTTTTGGAAAATTATAAACCACACACCTCTCTTGACCATATTATTAGCTGCATACCTGTGGGCTAAGGACTAGAACAATGGAAACCCAATTAAAATTAGTTCAATTAGGAAATTAATGAACTAATAAGAGAATTGATGAATTGTTTGTCTTTGATAAAGTCTACATCTCTGTGAGTTGGTAATATTCACTTGCCAAATATTTTAGGGCCTCTGCTCCCAAAGAGATCATTAGAAACAAATAGAGATCACAAGTACGGTAAATTATTAATTCCAAAAAATTTACCAACAATAAATTTGGTGCCTACTATACACTAGGCTCACCAGTAGGTAAGGGATCAATTTGTCTATAGAATATGACCAATTAGAAAGTCAATTTCACGAAGTATATATTTTGTAGAAAATATACACTGATTTTTAATTTAATTTTTCCAGGGATTGATGTGATATAATAGAGTATGTCCCAGATATGAGAGGATGAGGAAGGATAAAGAATAGTTATACTTATTGCTATTTTAGCAAAAAGTCATATATAAAAGCTGATTGATATTAGTTGATTAAATGATATTGGGAAGCTAATCACTGATGATTAATATTGGATGGAAAGTACCAAAATAGGGAGCTGAACTAATGACATTAGACAAGAATCACTATGATCCTTGAGAGAGACACACAAAGTTCAGGGGTAAACTGATAATTGAGTTTAGGTTATCTGACTCTTCAGAACAATGAGAGTTATGAAAAGCACATCAGAAGATTATATATAATATAAAATTATTTCAAGGAGAAATGATTAATAACTTGTAGGATGAGGAAAGGCTTCATGGAGTAGCATCTAAACTATGTACTGAAAGATCTCAAGATTCCACATGGCATTGATAGGAAGAACATTAATA
The DNA here is from genome assembly GCF_902635505.1 of Sarcophilus harrisii. NCBI lineage: Eukaryota > Metazoa > Chordata > Mammalia > Dasyuromorphia > Dasyuridae > Sarcophilus > Sarcophilus harrisii. The sequence goes on from NC_045428.1 coordinate 536,160,670, forward strand.
GACGATGTAGAGTCTTTACAAAGACATGAAGGAAGGAGATGGTATGCCAGTCTGTCAACATCATTTATTAAGTACTTACCAGAGCACTGGAAGTACAATTATAAGCAAATCAAAGATAATTTTGACCTAAAAGAGTTTAGATTCTACTGGAGGAAGACAATACATAAAAGGGAAAGGGTATGCAGTGAAAGAAAAAAAAACCTTGTCGGGGGACAGGGTAGAGTACTCTTGTAAATATGAGTCACCAATAAAGTCTGAAGTGAAATGAAATGATTTTTCTGGATCTCAGCTTCGGTAGGAGATTCTGGGAGGAAAGAGCAACCAGATGGAGAGGGCTTTGAGGGCAGAGGATACTCCCAATGTGAAAAGTAATTAGAGGAATGAAATGAGTTTCCAAAGTTAAGAAGTTCCTATGACATGGTAGAAAAAAGTCCTATGGAGATGAACTAGTACACATTTTAATAAGGGAAGAAAACCTATAAAAGGATAAGCATTGAGGCCAATTTGAGAGAAACGGAGGATTTAAGGCATAATAAAAAAATAAGATAGAAAAAGTAAGGGGGAACAGAAGATAGAGGACTTTCAATGACAAACTTTCTAAGTGCCAACAGTGGAAATCTAACTTGAAACAATTATCCAGAATCACCAAATCACACAGAGAGAACCATTAAACACAATGACCTTCAAGGAGAAGTAAAATCAGATATAAGAAAAAGAGGGAAAGTTGGAAGGGCCCCTGGAGAACAATAGCAGTTATTCTGGACTCAAGATAGAGGCTGGATTCCTTGCACTCAACACTGAGCAAAGATGACTCTTCATCAAGAGTGTTGGAGAAGGAGGTTCTGAAGAAGATGGCTTATGGGAATTCTGAGTTCTATTGTCTAAAACTGAGTCTAGATTCTTTTTCTTTAGACATAATAGATACTTTATCTTCTTATTGATACACAAGGAAGGAAGGAATAGCAGGAATCTAGTAAACACAGACAGATGCATATTTTAGGTTGTGATATACAGTAGAGAGGATAGCATGGCCATCCCTATTCTGTTGCTCAGTCCTCAGTCACAGCATTGGGTTAGAAGTAATTCCCATGACCTCAAACCTTCCTTTTCAGTAAGTTCTGGATCCCTTGTTTGATCTCCTTGGTCCTCACACAATAGACAATAGGATTCAGGGCTGGGGGGATGAGGTGCTGAAGGACATTGAGAAGTATCAGGATGTCCATGGGCACTCTCTTCCTGGCCACATTGGTCAAAACAACAACCAGTAAGATGGTGCTGAAGAAGAGGATGAGGATAAAGTGGAAACCACATGTGCTCAGAGCCTTGGCTGCAGCTCCCTCAGCCTTAATCCTCGGCACAGCCCAAAGAATAAAGGTATAAGAAATGAAGATGAGGATGAGGTCAGAACTGACTACAATCCAGCTAGCCACTAACTGGTAAAGTCTATTTAGGGTAATGTTGTCACAGGAAAGTCTGGGCACAAATAAGTTAGCACAAAGACAGTGCTCAATTACTTTTTTCCCACAGTAATGAAGTCTAGAGGAAAAGATGGGAATGGGTGCAGAAATGAGAGCATTTCTAGCAATAATGAATACACTAGCCTTGACCACAAATTGATCAATGATGATGGAAGGATAGCGCAAGGGGTGACAAATGGCCACATAGCGATCATATTCCATGATCATGAAGGTGCAGGACTCCATGGGAAGGAAACTGTTCATGATAAACATCTGGGGGAAACAGGCAGAGAAACTGATAGCCTTGAGATCAAACCAGAAGACAGCCAGGACCTTGGGAATAACAGTGAGACAGAGCACAATATCCAGCAAAGAGAGAAGGCTGAGCAGGTAGTACATGGGCTCATGTAGAGAGGTCTCTAATCGGATGGTGAGCAGAAGGGTAGCATTGGCAGCCATAGCCAGGAGGAAGAGCAGGCTCAGGGGCAGGGAGAGCCAATGCTGCCAGCTCTGGTAGCCAGGAAAGCAGATGAGGAGGAACTCAGAGAGTGCACCAGGCAAGCTGTTGTTGACAGGAGCCATGAGGTAGGGTATGTCTTGGTCAGAGTTCATCTGGAGTCTAGCAAATGTTGTCGTAAGAGTCAATTTATCAGCAATATGGCTGTGCCAACAGTCATCAGGCTAGGTCATAATCTCTCCTAAGCAAAACTGGCACTGCAACTCAATCTTCATGAACATTAGCTGTTCCTTATATGGGTAAATATAAATAAAATTACATTTGAGGATGTAATTTTAAATGATTAAATGTATTTTATTCAAAGATGATTGTATTTCAGTACTAAAGATGTACTTCTGTACAATAATTACATACACTTTAAACTTACCCAAACAGAGAAATTGTAAAAACTCAAGGTAAAGCTTAACTATTCAATCCAAGAATCAATAGGGAAGCTCATTGGGATTGATTTTTTAAAAGGAATATGGCTTATTTAAACTGAGTTTTAGGAAAAACTCTTTGAAAAATCTTTGGAGGATGGAAAAACTTGCAACAAGAAGATCTATTAGGAGATTCTTCTTAATGTTACTGTTATTGTCCAGTTGAGAGATGATTACAACCTGAAACACAAAAGTTGTGTGAGTAGAGAGAAGGATAAATAGAGATTAGATTAAAATTGTGGAAGTAGACATAAAAAGACTGGTCAAATGAAAGAAAAGGAATTTGAAGATTACCACCAAAGACCTGAACCTGAGTAACTGACAAGTCAATGCTGTCTTTGATAGAATAGAGAAATGTAGAAGTGTAGGTTTGAGAGAAAAGAAAACAATGAAATCTGATATTTGGATCACACCTCACCCATTCTTTCTTTCTCATTCTGAGCTCATCCTTGCTCCCATAAAACTGACAATATCTTCCTTGTAGTTTCCTCACTTGTGAGGACGTATTTTTCACTGTCCCTAACCAAGTAAAACTCCCTTTGTGTTCTCTCTTCCTTGCTTAATAATTACTTCTCTTTCTTAGTCCTGTTTCCATATCACTGGTCTATGATGATTTCTACCCAATATCCTCTAATTTTTCTCCCTTCCCTTTCACATAATCAGTCTTTCTCAGTTTCTTGATCAATCTCTCTCTCTTTCTGTTCCTCTCTGTCTCTCTCTCTCTCTCTCTCTCTCTCTCTCTTTCAGACATACACCCCAATCACCCCAACTCTTAACCTAGAGTTCTGAGAAGTTCCAGGATATAGTGACCTGCAGACCTAGAGAAAAGGTAAGAGATGACTTCACCTGTCTGTTAAGATATTGTGGAAAAAGCTATGATTTTTTTGATGTCATTTTGTGTGATAGCACAGATGGCAGTAAATAGAGTTGTAATCCCTCCTAAACAAAGTATAGTAGTTAAGGCTGTTTGGTTGTTTTGTATAACAGGGTTAAATCGGATTAATAGGAAGATGCCTGCAACAACCATGGTGCTAGAATGGAGTAATGCTGATACGGGAGCAGGGCCTTCTATGGCTGAAGGTAGTCATGAATGTGGGCCGAATTGGGTTGATTTCCCAATTGGCCATAGAACAGACCATGGGGAGCAATGGATAAGGAAAAGGAAGTTTATGGATACAGAATCCCATGAAGAAGACAACAAGAGAAGAAACTAGAAAAACCAGGAAGGATCAGAGACTGAATCCTTTTTTAATCGCCACTATTCACTATCCTGGAAATCACTGATCACTATATTTTCCCAAAATCCTAGTTTCCCTGTTCATACATTTAAAGTGAAATCAATTTGACCTCTTTTCTGTTATCCACTCATAGAATAGGAAGAGGAAAAAGTTATTAGCAGAAGCACCCCATTCTGAGTCATTAATCATTTAAAATAAGGAAATAATTGTGCACCTTGAAGAGTCACACCTTCCTATTTTTGGTTCTGAAGGTCCTTAGATTTGAGCCAAGCCTTGCCCAGGAACATGATGCTAAGAATGGAAATAGTAGACAGTAGCCTCAAAATTTCACTCTTTCACATTCTTCCTCTCCTTTCCTCTTTGTTGTTTTTTTTTTTTTTCTGACAATGGTGCCAGGAAATAATTCAAAAGAGAATTATCCAGGAAACACGGGTATTACCTTAATATTGTGCAGTCTCACTGTATTGATGGAAGCAACTCCTAAACACACACACACACACACACACACACACACTCCTAAACATTATAATTTAGATTCCATCTCAACTGCTACTAACTCTTGATTCCATTAACCAGACTATAATCTTTAGACCTATTCAATTTTGTGATTCAAAGAGCATCTCTCTTATGTCCTATTGGTTTACATTCTTGGCCCATTTTATTCTAACTCAATGACACCTATCCACAACGACCATAACCACTAGCCAGTCCATTAAAATAAGCCATTTTGGAATTATTTCTATTGATTATATATGAATGTTCCTCAAGTTTCCAATTGTACTGTTAGCTCTCTAAATTAAGAAGCAGCATGGTAAAATAGAAAAAGAATATCTCTAGAGTCAAAAGGAAAATTGCATCCTAGCATGTGTTCACTGTGGACAAATCATGTTATATTTCTGCACCTCGTTTTCTTCAAACTATAAAAAAATGGAGCTGGACTGATTCAATACAACATAGATTTATTAAACACCTACTATGTGCTAAGAACTCCTCTAGAAGACGACTTCTAAGATTCCTTCCACCTCTGTATCTGTGATTCAATGAAAGGTTCATATCTTTCCTTTCTACTGTATTTTTTATTTCAAATTGTCACTCAAACTCAAAGACCTAAAATGGCACAGTGTATCCCAGTAAAAGCTTAACTTCCTCATCATACTAGGAGTTTTTTTTTTAGGTTAAAGGTGTTTAATACAATGGAAAAATCACTAAGCTCAGAGTTAAGAGATCTAAAATTGAATATTGTATTTCCACTTTTTGGCTGTGGGATCTTAAGTAAATCACTTTCTCGATCACTGTCTCAGTTCTTTCCTCTATAAAGTAAGGAGAAAGTAGGACTAGATGATCTCTAATAATCTTTTCAGTACTAACCTTCTGCAATTCTGTAGCAAAAATCATTCTGACTATATAAATAACATTGGTACAAAAGTATTTTCATCATCCAAGAAATTAATTTATTCCAAAAATATTATTAATACAAGGCCTTGTCCTTTACAGCATAGCAAAATGAAACCAATAAAATCTGTTCTCTTCACAGAAAGCTTCTAAATTGCAAAAGATTATCTGAAACTGATTTCATTTAGTCTTCTCTTTGCATTCCAATTTGGTCACTCAGTGAAGAGAACAGGAGAAAAGAACATCTCAATCTCTGTCTCTCCATACGCAAATATTTATTGCATTATAACAATAGTTCTCCACACAGTTTACCAAGATAAGCTTAAAATAGTACATAATATATAAATATATAAAGGGAGATGTAAGCAAATAAAAGGAGCATGAAAAAATTATCTATCAAATCTATCACTAAGGAAAGAATTTATGAGCAAACAAGAGAAAGGAAGAATCATGGGATATATAATAAATAGTTTTGATTACATAAAATTAAAATGGTTTTGCACAAACAAAACTAATGCAGCCAAAATCAGAAGGAATTCAGGAAAGTGAAGTAGAAAGAAGGAATTTTCAGCAATTACTCTAATAAAGGTTTCATTTCTCAAACATTGAGAAAATTGAGTCAGATTTGTGAAAATAAGAACCATTACCCCAATTGATAAGTGGTCAAAGGATGAATAGGCAGCTTTTAAAAGAAGAAACCTAAACTGTATATATATTTATGAGAAAATGACCTAAATAACTATTAATTAGAGAAATGGTGATTTAAATGCCTATGAGGCACCACTTGAAGACTATTATATGGCTAACATGAAGAAAAGAAAGATGACAAATATTGAAAAGGAGGCAGAAAAATAGGAACACAACTATACTGTTTGTGATAATTGTAAATTGGTGATTCTTGAAATCATTTAGGAATTGTGTCCAAAAGGCTATAAAACTATACATACCCTTAGTCTCAGTAACACCAATAATGTCTATATAACAATGAGATCAAAGAAAAGGAAAAGGACCATGTGTACAAAAATATTTATTGAAACCTTTTAAATAATAGCAAAAAATTGGGAACTGAATCAATACCAATCAACTGGTGAATGGCTAAGCAAGCAATGGTATATGATTATCATCAAATACCACTATGGTATAAGAAATGACAAGGAGAAATAATCAGAAAACTCTGGAAAGAACTATATGAATTAATGTAAAATGAAGTGAGCAGAAATAGAAAATAGTTGTCTATGCATTGTATTAACACTAAAATTGCAATATTATAATAATCAAGTCAGAAAGAATTAACTACTTCAATCAATACATGTTACAGGATTTGACATGTATTATTGATATATTCTTTCTCTTCTCAGTGTGTTGTGGGGGGTGGAATTAGGAAAGAGAAAGAATTTGTAACTCAGTTTTTAAATGAATGTTAAAAATAAAAATAATAAATTTAAAATATATACATAATTGAAAAACATTTAACAAAATAAATGAAAACTTACTACAAAATATATTTAAAGAATCATCTGTAAAAACTCATAGCTACAAACTTTTTAAAACCCTAAAACTGAATTTCTAATCCAAGTAAAATCTTCCAAATAAAGGCTTCAGTTTGAACATATAATAAATTATTTTTTTAATTTGTCCAAGTTTCTTTTTCCATACATTGATATAGTCACTATTTCTTAAAATGTTGATTATGGTAATTGTTTCCTAAATTTAAAAATACTTTTATACCTGGCATGAATCCAAAACTGTCATAATGGGCCATTTTTGATATATTAATGTAATTCCTATCTTTAGGATTTTCTTTCTAAAATTTTGCATCAGTACTCTATAATGATATTGATCTATAGTTTTCTTTATTTTTCTCTATCCATACTTAGTATGGGTGTCAGGACTATTTCATAAAATCCAGTTTGGTAAAGTGTTTTTTTTCTAAACTTTGTCTTTCAGATAATAGGTTAGTCTTCCATTTTTATTCCCTATAATTTCCTTTTGAGTATCTCCCTCATCCTTTGATCCCTCTGCTTTCCACTGCTGCACTGATGCTCCAGAGTTGAGCTGTTTAGTGCCTTCTATCTTCTCCCATTGAGCCTATGGAGCTAAGTTCAGCCCAGGTCCTTACCTTGAATAAATTCAAAGAAAAGATCTGATCCTAGTCAAGTTTATTCCACTCTTTTTATTCCAGTTATATACTCCTGTGTATGTTATGGCTATGAAATATCATTCACTACCATTTCCACTTCCAAATATCCTCCATTTCTTTTCCTTTGCTGGGGAAATTCAGAGTCTTTCATCTCTTGTAAAAAGAGAGGACTGAAAGGCATTTACTAAAACCTAAAGTACAATGCAAGCTTCAGTAGTTGTTCTTATGAAATAGATTTGAGTGGGCTGATCCTAGAAGAGTGATAAAGACTGACTCTGGAGTCACGGGATCTGGGTTCAAATCCCACCTCAGATGCATATTTTCTTCAGTTGCCTTTCTCAGATCATTTAACTTCCCTGGGTCTTGGTTCCCTCCTTTGTAAAATGTTGGTTCAGGAATTTGGACTCGTTAGCTTTTGAGGCTTCTTCCAACTCTATATCTATAATCTACCTAATGAAATTACTAAGTAGAAAAGGACTTTTCAGTCTTATCATACCATTGGAATGCAAGCTATGAGTGTTCATCTTGCATTCCTACAGTTTATATTCTATTAAAAATATTGGTCTTCCAGACTGATCCCTAATTGTCTTTTTGTTTTTCTCAGGAATAAGGCAGCTTTAACACATGACAAATCTTGGACCACATATCTTGGTCAGTTTGTTTACAATTACATTCGTGCTAGACTTTTGCCTAATTTTCAAACCCCTTCAGATAGGAAACCTATTAGAAAAAAAACTAAAATGAGACTTTCAATTGGAGAGAGACGGACAGAGAGAATCCTCCAGTCTTTTTGGAGCATTCTAGAGAAATACAAATGGAATTAAGCCCCAAAGTAAAAATAAAGTCTTTAATCCACATCATAATGCCTTCCATTCAAAAAGTTGGCCTATCCAAAAAAAGAGGAAGAACTTGCCCCATTCTTCACAATCTCCTCAACAACTTATTGATCCCTTGCTTGATCTCCTTTGTTCGGACTCCATAGACAATCGGGTTCATTGCTGGAGGGATGAGGTGATGCAGAATGTTGAGCAGGATGGGGACATCATGAGGAATTCTTTTTCTGGCTACGTTGGTGATGACCAATACCAGTAAGATGGTGCTGAAAAAGAGAATAAGGATGAAATGGGAGCCACATGTGCTCAGAGCCTTGGCTGCAGCCCCTTCCGCCTTGATCCTTAATACAGCCTGAAGGATAAAAGAGTAAGAGAGAATGATGAAGATGAGGTCAGAACCCAATAGAGTCCAGCCAATCACAAATTGGTAGATCCGATTGAAAGTGATGTCATCACAGGAAATTAAAGAGACAGACAAGTTAGTGCAGATGCAGTTCTTGATGATGTTGTCTCCACAGTAATTGAGCTGGGCAGAGAGAATTGGAATAGGCGCAGTAAGGAGAGCATTCCTAGCCACAATGAAAATGGTGGCCTTGACCACAAATTGATTCGTGATGATAGCTGGATAATGTAGCGGTTTGCAGATAGCCACGTATCGATCATAGGCCATGACAGTGAATGTACAGGACTCCATAGTGAGGAAGCTATTCATGATGTACATCTGGAGGAAGCAGGCAGGAAAACTGATGGGTCTGAGATCAAACCAGAAAATGGCCAAGACCTTAGGGATGACAGTGATACAGAGAACAATATCCAGCAGAGATAGTATGCTAAGTAAATAGTACATGGGTTCATGCAAGGATGCTTCTAGCCTTATAGTGAGGAGCAATGTAGCATTGGCCCCCATGGCCAATAAGAACAGCAGGCTCAGGGGCAGGGAGAGCCAGTGCTGCCAGCTCTGGTAGCCGGGGAAACAGATAAGGAGGAATTCAGAAGGCAAAGGAGAGGAGCTGTTGCCAATGAGTGCCATGAAGCGGATCCTGAATTGGGCAGCTTTCCTCTCTGGATGTTTTCCTCACACAGGGCCAGTAGTTGGTTTTCTAGGTAATATGTTCATCTTAGATTCTGGAAGGATATGACATCTCATTAAGCAGGGAAAAACCTTTATACAATAGCTTTTCTAATTGAAAGAGAAATGGTTTGAGCACTTCCCACTTCATACATGAGTAGGGTACTATCTCATCTCCTCTCCCAGTAAAATTTTACCCCTTCACAAAAGCCTAAACTCTGAATTCATAATAGGGGCAAGCATCTAAACTAAGATGGGACTAGACAAGAAATGCCTTCTGTGAGTAATCAGGTGAAAGGAGATTCAATGATGAAATTCTCCATTTAGTGTCTGTCACTCAGGCTTCAAGGATCAGATTCAATTGAGAAAAAAAGCAATGGAGGTCTTTTTGGAGAAAATTACCTGCTTAAGAATTGAAAACCTGCTAAGAGTGACAAGGATCACCTCATCTCATACCCCCACATTAAAACATGATAGTACAATAATAAAAGAAGATACTACTCTCTATGGAAATAACACAAGTGCCAAAATAAAAATACCATAAAGTAGAATATGAATGTTGATCAAGGACCAAAAAGATGGTAGACTAAATGCATTTTCCCTAGTCTACTTTCATACCAAAAACAAAATTATGTTTTGACTTAGAATAATTATAGCTGAATTCACAAATAGAACTCCACAAAAGTAAAATCTTTATTAACAGCAGAAAACACTAATGTCTCATTCTTAAAGTATTCATTCAATCTTTCTTCCACTGTAGTACTTATCTTCTGGTATAAATGCACAAAGTAACTTAAGGTCCTATGCCTAGATCTTATATTGCAATTCTATCTTGTTTTTGAGACTTTTCAGCATGTGTCCCTCTCTGCCTAACAGCAGCAGAGGCTGATGCTGTTCAGTCAATTGAGATCAAAGGAGGGGAGGAGAAGATTTGTCACCAGAATCAAGCATTATATTTGCAAATACTACCAAATAAAAGAAATATAAGAAAGTAAATAAGCAAAATTGACAAGTAAATAATAAGTAAGGAAATTAATTACTTTATGCATTAATAATATATAAATTATTAAGATAATAAATTGATTACTACTTAATTAATAAGGAATTACTTTTCCTTATTAAGAGAAGGAAAGAGGAAGAAATTGAATGACCTATGGGATAAAAGCAATAAGAAATCATTAGAAATTTTTTGTTTTCAAAAATCTCAAAATTAAAAATGAAAATCTCTTCTTCACATTACATAATGTTAAAGAGGTAAAGTTGGATTTTTAAAAAGGGAAGGAGGAGGGATACAGTAGGAAACATAAGTGATGTAAAAAAAAAAGCTATCATTATTTAAAAAAAAAAAGAAGAAGAAAGAAAGAAAGAATGCATTAGAAAGCCATGAGAGCTATTCATTTGCATTAAGTCTTGAAAAATGAAGCTAGATTTCAAAAATAAAAAAGTACTATCCAAGGTAAATCCGTGAGTACATATACCAGAGCTAGACAAATCACTTCTATTGCTTGGGTCATACACACATAAATGTTTTGTTTTTATGAGACCTCGTGTGTGACAGGATTTAAAATCTGATACTACTTAGTATCATACTAAGAGCATAGGAAGAGGTTACTAATCAAAACTAGATAATTGATTTTTGTTCACAGCAGCTAAGATCCTTCTTTTGGCCAGATGTATGCCAGGGTACTCCTAAGATATGGTCTAGTAAACCTCACCCAAGATGGGCAAAATAGAAGTGATTCATAGTATTGTTGCTTAGCCCTTCCTCATTTAATTATGAACCTCCCAGGAATCTTTAACATGGAAGAGACTTTAGAAATCACCTATTTCAAATGACCAGCAGGATGATTTCAGAAAAGCCTGGAGAGACATGAACTGATGCTGAGTGAAATGAGCAGGACCGGGAGATCATTATATACTTTAACAACAATACTATATGATGATCAATTCTGATGGACGTAGCCCTCTTCAACAATGAGATGAACGAAATCAGTTCCAATAGAAAAGTAATGAACTGAACCACCTACACCTAGCGAAAGAACTCTGGGAGATGACTATGTGCTACTGTATAAAATTCCCAATTCCTCTGTTTTTGTCCACCTGTACTTTTGATTTCCTTCACAGGCTAATTGTACACTATTTCAAAGTCCAATTTTTTTTACAGCAAAATAACTGTTTGGACATATATATGTATATTGTATTTAACTTATACTTCAACATATTTAACATGTATTGATCAACCTGCTATCTGGGGGAAAGGGTGGGGGAAAGGAAGGGGAAAGTTGGAACAAAAGGTCTTGCAATTGTCAATGCTGAAAACTTACCCATCCATATATCTTTTAAATAAAAAGCTATAATTAAAAAAAAGAGGCAACTAAAAAAAAAGAAAGAAAGAAAGAAAGAAATCACCTATTTCACTCCCTATCTTATCTGCTGAATGCGTTCCCTCTACAACATTTCAGACAGGTATCCATGTAGCATCTCCTTCAAAATTTTCATGGTCTGTTGCTATATAACTCTGTTGTTTTCAAAGAGTATGCTTATATGGAACCAAAATCTGCCTGTGGTTTCAATTCCTTGGATGTAATTTTGACTTCTGGAGCTATGTAGAACAAGTGCATGAACCTGTGATGTCTAGCTTACATCTTCTCTTCTTCAGGTAAGGTGTCCCCAGGAAAAGCAGTTCTGGATTTGGAAGCAGACTTGGATTCAAATTAAATGCCAATGCTACTACTTAATGCTTAAAAGACTTTTTAAAGTCTCTAAACCTCTTTGGGCCCCAGTTCTCTCCTAGGAAAAAAGAAAGAATTTAGATTAAATGATCTCCAAAGTAATTTAATTCAATTTTTTGATTCTATGATGCTACTAAATTTTCAAAGTTCTTGTGTGAAAATCTGATATTTAATAGGGAGCTTACAAGTTAATTTGTCTAACCACTTAATACAAAGGAAAATCTCTTCTAAAGCATTCCTAACAAGCTAACATATAATAGACAGTTGAGATGGTTGTTACCAAGCTCGCTGTGATGCTGATGACTCAGAGCAGCCCATAATTCCTAGATCTGTAGTCAACTCTGGGAATCTTATTGTGGCTGCTATGGATCAGGACACAAAGAGTTTCTTACTCCACTTGATAATTCTCTTTACCTCACCCTAATACTTGCTCCTACAAAGAGAAAAGATTCTATTGTCTGTTCACCTTCACTTCTCTCCTTTATCCTCCCCTTTGACTCAGAGAAAAAGATCTGAGATAGAGTCTTGCCATATAAACCATACACTTTCAGGCAAAATCTGGGGCTACTTGCCAAGTTCTTTCTTGATTGTAGTAAATACCACAGACCAGTTTTTATGTCTTCAGCTCATTGTGTTCCCCAATGCTAAAAGGATATGAATTTGGACAAGTGGGACTTGAAATCCATTGGGCTTCATGGGAATTCATAGAAAAAGTCACCTGAAGGAAGGAAATTCCTGGGAGACTCTGGGAACTAAAAATGATTATAAAAATAAAATCAGTGAAGGTGAAGGGAAAAGACTTTAAAGGAAAGGGAGCTGGTTTAGTTACAGGTTTTTCATGTGGCATTTTTTTATTTATTTATATCTCCAGTGCCTAAAACAATGTCTAGTATGTAGTAAGTACTTAAAAAACAATATCTAATAATTTAATTCTGCAAAGTTCTTTATATATGCTATTTCACATCATTCAGATAACTCAATAATAACTTAGTGAAGTAAATTCTATTATCATCTCCATTTTTCAGATGAGCATCTAATGCTGAAAGAGATTAAGTGACATATGCAGGGTTACAGAGATATTAATTATCTGAAGCCAAGTTTCCCCTCAGCTCTTATTGATAGCAATTCTAGTACAACAACCACAATGCTATCTACATTCATATAAATTCTTTGTGATTAATTCAACATTAAAGAAAGGTGAAAATTCACAAAAAGAAAACTTCCACGGGAAGACATATGGGAAGAGACAAATAGTTTAAAAATAAGTCTAAGGGCAAGAAAGCCTGAACTATAGAAGGTAATGAGACCAGTCAATGGCATGACTATTTTTCATTAGTCTTTATACTTCCCAGTATCAAGCACAATGTTTTGTACAAAGTAGGAACTTAATAAATGCTTGTTTAATTAAATTGCATAAAATTATTTACATGAAGAACCATCTATGGATTCATTTTTGTCTTCGATGATCAGAGGAGAAGGCAATTTCAGGGAATGGTCTTAAGGACAATGTTAACTCTTATGATCCTTTCAGCAGAGAAAAGGTCAACTGTCCCCTTGGCAAAGCTTGGCCTGACCTCTTGGAAAGTGGTATGACTCACATTGAGCTATTTGAAAGAAGTAGGAAAAGACCTTTGGATTAATCAAAACTTCTTGTACATGTGTTGGTAGTTGAGTGGGCAGAGAGATGAACTGTTGCATAAACATAATTGCTTAAATCATCTTTTAAAATTATTTTATTTATTTTGTTAAATATTTTCCAATCACATGTAAAAACATATAACAATCATTTTTTCTTATAAATTTTGAGTTTCAGATTCTCACTCTCTGATACTTCTCCTCTCCTTGAAAAAGCAAGCAATACAATGTTGATTATACATGTGAAGTCATGGAAAACATATTTCTATATTAACTATATTGTAAATGAAAGCACAAAGAAAACAGAGTAAGATAGAGATGGAGAAGAGGAAGCTTTCAATTGGGTTCAGAGTTCATCAGTTTTCTCTCTGGAGGTGAAGAGCATTTTCATCATGAGTCCTTTGAAATTATCTTGGGTCATTGCCTTGATTATAATGGCCAAGGCTTATCAGTTTATTATCCTTATAATATTGCTACTACCATGTACCAATGTTCTCCTGGTTCTGCTCACGTTACTTAGCATCAGTTCATATAAATCTCAGGTTTTCCTGAAACCATTCTGCTCATCATTTCTTATAAGACAAAAATATTCTGTTATAATCATATATCACAACTTGTTCAACCATTTAGCAATCTATGGGCATTCTTTTGATTTCCAATTCTTTGCCCTCATAAAAAGAGTTGCTATAAATATTTTGTACAAATAGGTCACTTTCCCTGTCCTTTGATCTCTTTGGGATATAGACTTACCAAGGGTAATTTTTTTTTTACTTTATCAATGGGTATACATAATTTCATAGCCCATTGGGCATAATTATAAATTGATCTCCAAAATGGTAGGATTAAATCACAACTCCAACAGTGTAATAGTGCCCCAAATTTTCCATATCACTTCCATTTGTAATTTTCCTTTGCTGTCGTATTAACCAATCTAATAGATATGAGGTGGTATATCAGACTGATTAACAGCATTTTCATGCAATTATTGATAGCTTTAATGTCTTCTGAAAACTGCTAATATCCTTTGATAATTTATCAACTGTAGAATGGCTCTTATTTTTACATATTTTTCTCATTTCCCTATATATTTGAAAAATAGGGAGTTTATTTAAAAAAATTTCTAAAAACATTTCCCCAATTTTCTGATTTCCTTCTAATTTGGACGAAAGTTTTATTTGTGCAAAAGCTTTTTCATTTCATGTAATCAAAATTATCTATTCTACATCTGGTGGTGCTCATAGCCTATTTGGTAATTTTCCCTTATCATAGATCTGAAGTAAATTTTCTTCATGATCTAATTTTCTGATATCTTCCTTATATCTAAATCATGTCCATTAAAGTTATTTATGAAATTGGAAATGTGGGTCTATGCCTATCTTCATCTAAACTGTATTGTTTGATTTTTCTGAAAAATTGGTCAAAGTTGAATTTTACTTCAAAGCTTGGATCTTTAGGTTTATCAAAACTGATACTATGGCTATTTACCACTGTATATTATTATCTAATTATTTCCACAGATCAACCATTGTTTTTAGTCAACCAGAATTTTTCTTATGATACTTTGGAATACTTTAAGTGATATTGATGGCAAATGGGTAAACATGGGCTTGGAACCAAAAACTCTCTTTTGAGTTCAACTTGTCCTTGACTGAATTAATAATCCTAGGAAGTGACTTAACTTTTTGCCTAAACTCTCCTTATAAAATTAGTTAGAAGGAAATAGAAACACCTGGATCTTTGTCAGATAATTCCAAATGGGGTCATAGGAGTCACATATGACTGAAATAAATAAAGCAAAACAAAACAAAAAATTGAAATTTGAAACTTAGGACCTTCCCCTTCACATTTTTTCATTGATTATCCTTATTTTACTTTGCTCTTAGATTAATTTTATTACCATTTTCTACTTCTACAAAACATTTATGATGGTTTAACTGACTAGCACTAAATATAATAGAATTTCATTGGGGATTGGTCTGTAATTTTCGTTTTGTTTTTCCTGGTTTAGATATCAGTTTTATATAACATCAAGAATTTGGTAGTCATCAATCATTAATTTTTCAAATAGTTTATACTATTAGGATTGTATTTAATTTGGAGAATTCTTATAAATGCTCTAATCGGGATTTTTTTTCTTTGGTAGGTCATTAAAGACTTGTTGAATTTCTTTCAAGATGGGTTAATTAAGTATTTTTCCACCTTTTATTAATATGGAAAATTTATATTTTATAAATATTCATCATTTTACTAAGATTGTTTTATTGTCATGTAATTAGACAAAATAACTTATGAATTCTTTAAATCCTTCAAATTCATGGTCAATTCTCTCAATTTTTTAATTACCAATTTGATTTTTTAACTTTCTTTTTAAACCAAATTAGCTACCTAATTTTATCTATTTCTAAAATTTAGCTAAACTTTCTATTTCAATTCTGTCCCTGAACTCGAAGGTTCTGGAAATGGAGGTGATTCAATTAAATCTAATTCATTGCATATCATGGTTCTCACCATGATCCTGGAGAACAAGGACAAACAAGCAACAAAACCATCACCCTGGGAAGCCTCCAAGTTGTCTTAAGTGAAAACTGATTTCTGACTTTTAATTATTTTATCATTTGTTGTTTCCTTTCTTATTTATATTATTTGGGGGTATATTTAGGAGGGAATAGGTAACTGTTTATCCACCATTTCCAGAATTTTATCTCCCACCCTCATCCAGTTCTACTTGTGAGGAGTTATTTCATCAAGAATTTCTGTTCTTTTCCATTTGGTCAATTCTATTTTTAATATTGTATTTTCTTTAGTTTATTTTTTTTGCTTCTTTTCCTTGTTATTAATATCCTTGCATAATTTTTCCTGTGCCTTCATTTCCTTTGTTGAATTTTTCCTCCACAACTTTAATTACATTCTTTCTTTGGAGACTTTGTTTGTAGCTTCTGTATTAGCTTTGAATGTGGTTTGATCTTCCTTGTCACTATATTGGTTTATCCTAATGGTTTTATGGTCAGGATATTTTTTGTTGTATGTAACATTTTTCTAAACCCTATTCTTGATTTGGAATTTATGATAAAATTTAACTCTGTTCCTGGAGTGGAGGGACCAAATGGCCCAAGAAACTGTCTTCAGCTTCAGGTTTTCACACTGATGTCCTCGGAGCAGTTCTAATGGTTTGGAAGTTTTCCAAGCATCGCTAATGTGGACTTTGAGGAGGTTGTATTCACTGCTTTCCTGATCTGCATGGTCCTTGATAAATTGCCCCTGAAATTCAATCAAACAGCTCTTCAGGGTCCCTGTTCTCTTGGATAGAAACTACAAGTTTCTTGGGGTTCCTGACCCTACAACCACAGATTGGGAGAAGATCCAAAGAACTTGGCAAAAGAGGAAAGAAAGATGCGAATGAAGAGCGCTAGGCAGGAGTTGTTTAAAGAAAGTACCAGTAGGGGGCTAGGTGGTGCAGTGGATGGAGCACAGCCAAGTCAAGGATCTGATAAATTGGTCTCAGACATTAAACTTCTAGTTAAATGACTATGGGCAAGTCATAACCCCAATTCACTCTAGGAAAAAGCATCAGTAAAAGCATTAGACGGCAAAAGCTAATTTCTGACCAATAAATCAAAACCACTGGGAAATAGTTTGAGTGTTTGTGATCCATCATATTTTATTGCCTTACTGATAAGTGGATAGTTTAAGTTAGATTTAAAAAGCAACATAATCAGAGTGGGACAGTTTGGTATAAATGGAAAGACTCAAAAAAGGCCTCAAAATGAGTGGGAGAAAAACTTGAAAAAAGGAAATTCTAGAATGTGAAAGGATTTCATTCAAAACAACTAAAGACTTAATTGAAAATTGACTAATTTTAAAGCCAAGGGGAAGGAATTGTGTAGGAATCAAAGAACCTATATGAGAAATGTGAGGCTAAGTTTATAGAAACCAACCTATACTATTAAACAATAATATTTCACATCCAAAAATAAACAATAGATTTTGAAAGTAATATGAAAATTAGGCTTTTGAAAATCCAGAGAAAAAGAAATAAATTTGGAATAATTAGAATAGTAGTTTGCTAAAATGAGTTGGGAAGGGAATTTAAAGTTGATTATAAAAAGGTACTCTACCAAAATTTAAAATTTAATCCAAATAAAATATTTGCATTTTCATTTAAAGGAAGGTTACACTAAAGATTTAGAAATACAATAAAAGTGCTTTAGGAAAAATCATGATAAAAAATATGGCAAATTTTGTTATAATATATTGAAATGTTCTCTGGATAAAATAGCAGGAATGAATTTTAATATGAATTTTGTAAAGCAATGGTTCATAAATCTTTAAAAAATAATTTGGAAATATTTAACAAAAAAAATTAAATTTGGACAGTTTGACAGCTATGTAAAGGGCTACACTCAGTGGAAGAATTTACAAAAGAAGCTTGAAAGACAATGAGGAAAAGAAATAGGGGAGGGAAGAATGGTGTTTAAGAAAGTTACAATGAAATCTGAATAAATTGGAGACATTGTTATCACAAGACATCCTCCTTAAGAGGAGATTCTGAAAAATAGGAATGGAAATGGAGAGTCCTGAGGCAGAAATACTTTCCCAGTGAGAAGGATTCCGACAAAGAGTGAGCTAAAACTTCTTAAGTGTGATGAGAGAGTCTTGGAGAGAACAAGGAAACCTATTGGGAATACGTTCCAAAAAGAACGAAAAAGGATAGTTTGAGAAACAGAAGGTTAAGACATAAGAGGCAAATACAGAAAGGTGGAAAAGAAGAGAGGGCTTCAATGGAAACTTAGTCCAACATGTGAAATGGATTGATGACAAAATCCAGAATTATAACCAGAAAACACATATATTCCAAAGGAACCATAAAACATACAGGATTAATTCACTGAGTCATATGGAAAAAGGAGAAGGTTGAGGTGTGAGAACAGTAATCCACATTCTTGAGTCCAGATAGGTTGGATTCCTGTACAAATTTAAGAAAAAGTAAAAAGACTTCATTAAGAGCTTGAAGGAAAAATGAGTCTAAAGGAATTTGAAGAAATGGCTGGGAATTCTACTCGTTCAAATTGGTCCGATTTTTTTTTAAATAATAATAGATAATTTATGGTTCCCCTTAGATAAGATTTAAAAGAATAAAGGAACATACAGTGAGTGGAATACCAAGGGGGAAAGATGCCATTTACCCTTTGCCAACTTTACATGCAGGTTGAAGGACCATGAAAACCTTTTTCAGTAACTTGGGACCCGTTTGATCCTTGTCCAAACCAGAAATAGCAGGGCTGGGGGATGGGCCAAACATTGAGAAGACAGGATGGGCCATGGGCCCCTTCCCTTCCAATTGGTCAAAAAAATAAGATTGGAAGAAGAGGAGAGAAAAGGGCCAGGCGGAGCCTTTTTGCAGCTCCCAGCCTTGATCCCAAAAAGCCCAAAGAATAAAGGTATAAGAAATGAAGATGAGGATGAGGTCAGAACTGACTACGATCCAGCTAGCCACTAACTGGTAAAGTCTATTTAGGGTAATGTTGTCACAGGAAAGTCTGGGCACACATAAGTTAGCACAAAGACAGTGCTCGATTACTTTTTTCCCACAGTAATGAAGTCTAGAGGAAAAGATGGGAATGGGTGCAGAAATGAGAGCATTTCTAGCAATAATGAATACACTAGCCTTGACCACAAATTGATCAGTGATGATGGAAGGGTAGCACAAGGGGTGACAAATGGCCACATAGCGATTATATGCCATGATCATGCAGGTGCAGGACTCCATGGGAAGGAAACTGTTCATGATAAACATCTGGAGGAAACAGGCAGAGAAACTGATAGCCTTGAGATCAAACCAGAAGATAGCCAGGACCTTGGGGATAACAGTGAGACAGAGCACAATATCCAGCAAAGAGAGAAGGCTGAGCAGATAGTACATGGGCTCATGTAGAGACCTCACCATCTCTAATCGGATGGTGAGCAGAAGAGTAGCATTGGCAGCCATAGCCAGGAGGAAGAGCAGGCTCAGGGGCAGGGAGAGCCAATGCTGCCAGCTCTGGTAGCCAGGAAAGCAGATGAGGAGGAACTCAGAAAGTGCAGCAGGCAAGCTGTTGTTGACAGGAGCCATGAGGTAGGGAATGGCTTGGTCAGAGTTCATCTGGAGACTAGCAAATATAGATGTAGGAGTCAATTCATCAGCAATATGGCTGTGCAAGCAGTCATCAGGCTAGGTCATAATCTCTCCTAAGCAAAACTGGCACTGCAACTCAATCTTCATGAACATTAGCTGTCCCTTCAACAGGTATGTATATAAATAAAATAGAACTATTGGTCTTACTTTCTGTCATCACTTCCTCTCTCAGAATTTCTATTTACCTATTTGTAATATTAAGAAATAGAACTGGATGATGTATAAGGTCTCTTCTACAGCATACACTTTATGCTTACATGATCCTATAAGTTCTGGCTTTGCAAAGAAGAAGTTTGTGGATTTATAATCTATTGGACAAGTATGTCAAACAGAAATCACAAGACTTGTGTTCAAATTCCTGCCTTCATACTTTCTATGTCATCCTGGGCAAGTGATTTAATCTTTCTGAGATACCATTTCCTTGTTTGCAAAATGAGAATAATATACTGTATTGAGGTTTTAGGAACATCAAAGGAGGTAAGGTATTTAATGCACTTTGCAAACTTATAAACATACTTTAAATATGTTATTATTCTTCAAGGAAGGGCAATGATCTTGGGACATCTACATAGAATAAAGGTTGCCAAGAATGGAGTCAGGTTGAAGAAAGAGTAGATAATGTTGACCTGTGTTATTCCATAAATTTCAATTTTTTCAGAGTCGTCAAAGCATGTGTGAGTTTGAGGTTTGCAGTCTGAAGGAAAAATCACTTAATCTTTCATTAAACAAAGCCAGTGGTCTCTAATCAGTTTTTATCAATATACGTTTGTAAGAAACTTTTTAACATCTTTCCAGGTATATTTATATTTACCCACTTATATGGGTAAATATAAATAAAATTACATGTGAGGATGTAATTTTAAATGATTAAATGTATTTTATTCAAAGATGATTGTATTTCAGTACTAAAGATGTACTTCTGTACTAATAATTACATACACTTTAAACTTACCCAAACAGAGAAATGGTAAAAACTCAAGGTAAAGCTTAACTATTCAATCCAAGAATCAATAGGGAAGTCCATTGGGATTGATTTTTTAAAAGGAATATAGGTTATGTAAACTGAATTTTAGGAAAACCGCTTTGAAAACTCTTTGGAGGATGGAAAAACTTGCAACAAGAAGATCTATTAGGAGATTCTTCTTATTGTTACTGTTATTGTCCAGTTGAGAGATGATTACAACCTGAAACACAAAAGTTGTTGTGTGAGTAGAGAGAAGGATAAATAGAGATTAGATTAAAATTGTGGAAGTAGACATAAAAAGACTGGTCAAATGAAAGAAAAGGAATTTGAAGATTACCACCAAAGACCTGAACCTGAGTAACTGACAAGGCAATGCTGTCGCTGATAGAATAGAGAAATGTAGGAGAAGTGTAGGTTTGAGAGAAAAGAAAACAATGAAATCTGCTATTTGGATCACACCTCACCCATTCTTTCTTTATCATTCTGAGCTCATCCTTGCTCCCATAAAACTGACAATATCTTCCTTGTAGTTTCCTCACTTGTGAAGACATATTTTTCACTGTCCCTAACCAAGTAAAACTCCCTTTGTGTTCTCTCTTCCTTACTTAATAATTACTTCTCTTTCTTAGTCCTGTTTCCATATCACTAGTGTATGATGATTCCTACCCAATCTCCTCTCATTTTTCTCCCTTCCCTTTCATATAATCAATCTTTCTCAGGTTCTTGATCCATCTCTCTCTCTCTCTGTTCCTCTGCTTCTCTCTCTCTCTCTCTCTCTCTCTCTCTCTCTCTCTCTCTCTCTCTCTCTTTCAGACATACACCCTAATCCCCCCAACTCTTAACCTAGAGTTCTGAGAAGTTCCAGGATATAGTGACCTGCAGACTTAGAGAAAAGGTAAGAGATGACTCCACCTGTCTGTTAAGATATAGTCAACTTGGTCATAGAACAGACCATGGGGAGCAATGGTTAAGGAAAAGGAAGTTTATGGATGCAGAATCCCATGAAGAAGACAACAAAAGAAGAAACTAGAAAAACCAGGAAGGATGAGAGACTGAATCCTTTGTTACCACCACTATTCACAATCCTGGAAATCACTGATCATTATATTTTCCCAAAATCCTAGTTTCCTTGTTCATCCATTTAAAGTGAAATCAATGTGACCTCTTTTGTGTTATCCACTCATAGAATAGGAAGAGGAAAAAGTTATTAGCAGAAGCACCCCATTCTGAGTCATTAATCATTTAAAATAAGGAAATAATTGTGCACCTTGAAGAGTCACACCTTCCTATTTTTGTTCCTGAAGGTTTGAGCCAAGTCTTGCCCAGGAATATGATGCTAAGAATGGAAATAGTAGACAGTAGCCTCAGAATTTCACTCTTTCACTTTCTTGCTCTCCTTTCCTCTTTGTTTTTGTTTTTTTTTTTCTGACAATGGTGCCAGGAAATAATTCAAAAGAGAATTATCCAGTAAAAACAGGTATTACCTTAGCAACTCCCAAAAACAGACACACACACACACACACACACACACACTCCTATACATTATAATTTAGATTCCATCTCAACTGCTACTAACTCTTGATTCCATTTACCACACTATAATCTTTAGACCTCTTCAATTCTGTGATTCAAAGAGTATCTCTCTTATGTCCCATTGGTTTACATTCTTGGCCCATTTTATTCTAACTCAATGACACCTATCCATAACCACCATAACCACTAACCAGCCCATTAAAATAAGACATTTTGGAATTATTTCTATTGATTACATATGAATGTTCCTCAAGTTTCCAATTGTACTGTTAGCTCCTAAATTAAGAAGCAGCATGGTAAAATAGAAAAATAATGTCTCTAGTGTCAAAAGGAAAATTGCATCCTAGCATGTGTTCACTGTGGACAAATCATGTTATATTTCTGCACCTCAATTTCTTCAAACTATAAAAAAAATGGAGCTGGATTGATTCAATACAACATAGATTTATTAAACACCTACTATGTGCTAAGAACTCCTCTAGAAGACGACTTCTAAGATTCCTTCCACCTCTGTATCTGTGATTCAATGAAAGATTCATATCTTTCCTTTCTACTGTATTTTTTATTTCAAATTGTCACTCAAATTCAAAGACCTAAAATGGCACAGTGTATCTCAGTACAAGCTTAACTTCCTCATCAGACTAGGAGCTTTTTTTAAGGTTAAAGGTGTTTGATACAATGGAAAAATAACTAAGTTCAGAGTTAAAAGATCTAAAATTGAATATTGTATTTCCACTTTTTGGCTGTGGGACCTTAGGTAAATCACTTTCTCGATAACTGTCTCAGTTCTTTCCTCTATAAAGTAAGGAGTAAGTAGGACTAGATGATCTCTAATAATCTTTTCAGTACTAACCTTCTTCAATTCTGTAGCAAAAATCATTCTGACTATATAAATAACATTGGTACAACAGTATTTTCATCATCCAAGAAATTAATTTATTCCAAAAATATTATTAATGCAAGGCCTTGTCGTTTACAGCATAGCAAAACGAAGCCAATAAAATCTGTTCACTTCACAGAAAGCTTTTAAACTGTAAAAGATTATCTGAAACTGGTTTCATTTAGTCTTCTCTTTGCATTCCAATTTGGTCACTCAGTGAAGAGAACAGGAAGAAAGAACATCTCAATCTCTGTCTCTCCATACACAAATATTTATTGCATTATAACAATAGTTCTCCACACAGTTTACCAAGATAAGCTTAAAATAGTACATAATATATAAATATATAAAGGGAGATGTAAGCAAATAAAAGGAGCATGAAAAAATTATCTATCAAATCTATCACTAAGGAAAGAATTTATGAGCAAACAAGAGAAAGGGAGAATCATGGGATATATAATAAATAGTTTTAATTACATAAAATTAAAATGGTTTTGCACAAACAAAACTAATGCAGCCAAAATCAGAAGGAATTCAGGAAAGTGAAGTAGAAAGAAGGAATTTTCAGCAATTACTCTAATACAGGTTTCATTTCTCAAACATTGAGAAAATTGAGTCAGATTTATGAAAATAAGAACCATTACCCCAATTGATAAGTGGTCAAAGGATGAACAGGCAGCTTTTAAAAAGAAGAAACCTAAACTTATTTTATACTTTGAAAAAGCTTAAATCATATTAATTAAAATGTGGATTAAATGCCTATGAGGCTACTTGAGGACTATTATTTGCTAAATTGAAAAAAAGAAAAGATAAAATATTGAAAGCAGGCAGAAAAAAAAGAAAAAATGATGTTTGTGATAATTGTAAATTTGATTCTTGTAATCATTTGAAACTTGTCCAAGGCAAAAATTATACATACCCTTAGTCTCAAAACACCAATAATTCTATATAAAAGAGATCAAAGAAAGGAAAAGGACCTTTAAAAATATTTATTGAAACCTTTAAATAATAACAAAAATTGGAAATGAATCAATACCAATCAACTGGTGAATGGTAAGAACAATGGTTTGATTATCATCAAAAACCCACTATCTATAAGAAATAAAGAGAAATAATCAGAAAAAATCTGGAAGAACCAATGAATTAAAAAAAGTGGGAGAAATAAAAATAGTTATTTAATTATTTTAAAATTGGTATTATAATAATCAAGTCGAAAAAATTAATTTTAAATCACTGGGTTTGAATGATTTTTTTTTCTTCTCAGTGTATTTGGTGGATTAGGAAGAAAAATTTTAAATCAGTTTTTAAATGAATTTAAAAAAAATAAATTTAAAATATAAACATAATTGAAAACATTTAACAAAATAAATGAAAATTACTACAAAATATATTTAAAAATATATATAAAAACTATAGCACAAATTTAAAAACCCTAAAAATTAATTTCTAATCGTAAATCTTAAAAAAAACCATTTGAAATATGATAAATTATTTTTTAATTTTCCAAGTTTCTTTTTTATTATAATACTTTTCTTAAAAATTTTGTTATTTAATTTTTCCTAAATTTAAAAAATACTTTTATACCTAATGAATCCAAAACTGTCATAATAAATTTTTGATATATTAATTAATTCCTGTCTTTAGATTTTCTTTTTAAAATTTTGCATCAATATATAAGTACTGTTTTTTTTTTATTTTCTCTATCCATACTTAGTATATTTTCAAATTTATAAAATAGTTTGGTAAAAGTTTTCTTTTCTAAACTTTGTCTTTCAATAATAAAACTTCCATTTTACCCTATAACCTTTTTAAAATTCTCCCCTATCCTTTGATCCCTCTTTTTCCACTGCTCAAGGTCCAGGGAGCTGTTTTTTCTATCTTCTCCCATTGAGCATATGGATAAGTTCACCCAGGTCCACCTTGAATAAATTCAAAAAAAGATCTGATCTGCCAAGTTTTCCAATCTTTTTATTCCATTATATACTCCTTGTATTGTATATGAAATATCATTCCTAATTTCCACTTCCAAATACCCTCCTTTCTTTCCTTCCTGAAAATTCAAGTCTCTCATCTCTTGTAAAAGGAAGGGACCAAAGGCATTTACTAAAACCAAAATACAAAGCAAGCTTATTTTTCTTATGAAATAGATTTGAGTGGGCCCTGATCCCAGAAGGTATAAGACACTAAGTCATGGGATCTGGGGTTCAAATCCCACCTCAGATGCATATTTTCTTCATTGCCTTTTCTCAGATCCTTAATTTCGGGTCTTGGTTCCCTCCCTTGTAAAATGGGTTCAGGGGTTTGGACTGTTAGCTTTTGAGGCTTCTTCCAATCTTTCTATAATCTACCTAATGAAATTGCTAAGTAGAAAAAACTTTGTCTTATCATACCATTGGAATCTAATATAGGTGTTCGTTGATTTTTCCCGGTGTATATCCTATTTAAAATATTAGTCTTAGACTGAGCCCTAATTGTCTTTTTTTTCCAGGAATAAGGCAGCTTTAAACGAAAGTCTTGGACTGCATATCTTGGTCACTTTTTATAATTAATTCTTAACTTTGCCTAATTTTCAAACCCTTTCAGCTAGGAAGCCTATTAGAAAAAAAAGGAAAATGAGACTTTCATTGGGAGAAAAGACCAGAGAATCCTCCAGTCTTTTTGGAGCTTTCTGGAGAAAAAATGGAATTCCCAAAGTAAAATAAAATCTTTAATCCAATCATTGCCTTCCATTCAAAAGTTGGCCGTCCAAAAAAAGGTGCTTGCCCCATTTTCACAATCTCCCAACAATTTATTGACCCCTTGCGTCTCCTTTGCGGACTCCAAGACAATCGGTTCTTTGCTGGAGGGATGAGGTGATGCGAATTTGAGCAGGATGGGGACATCATGAAATTTTTTTCCTACGTTGGTGATGACCAAACCAGTAAGATGGTGCTGAAAAAGAATAAGGATGAAAGGGACCAGTGCTCAGGCCTTGGCTGTTCTGCTTTGATCCTTAGTACGCCCCTAAGGATAAAGGGTAAAGAGGATATGAAGATGGTCAACCCAATAGAGTCAGCCAGTCCAAATGGTAATCCGATTAAAGGATGTCATCACAGGAAAGTAAAAGACAACAAGGTTATCAGATGCAGTTCTTGATGATGTTTCTACAGTAATTGGGCTGGGCAGAGGGTTGGGTAGGCGCAGTAAGGAAGCATTCCCACACTGAAAATGGTGGCCTTGACCAAAATTGATTCGTGATAACTGGATAATGACGGTTTGAGATGCCACATCATAAGATAATGAATTACAGGACTCCATAGGAGGAAGCTATTCTGATGGGCATCTGGAGGAAGCAGGCAGGAAAACTGATGGGTCTGAATCAAACCAAAAAGGCCAAGACCTTAGGGATACAGTGATAAGAGAACAATATGAGAGATGTATCTAAGTAAATAGTACATGGGTTCATGCAAGGATGCTTCTACCTTATATGAGGGAAATGTGCATTGGCCCCATGAAAAGAAAACAGGCTCAGGGGGGGAGAGCCATGCTGCCAGCTCTAAGCCGGGAAACAGATAAGGAGAATTCAGAAGGCAAAGGAAAGCTGTTGCCAATGGGTCCAAAGGGATCCTAATTGGGAGCTTTCCCTCTTGATTTTTCCTCACAAAGGGCCAGTATTTGGTTTTCTTAATATGTTCATCTTAGATTCTGGAAGGATATACATCTCATTAACGGAAAACCTTTATAAATATTTTTAATTGAAAAAAAATTTGAACTTCCCCTTCATACATAGTAGGGTACTATCTATTCCCTCTCCCAAAATTTTGCCCCTTCACAAAAAGCCTAAACTCTAAATTCTTGGACAAACATCAAACTAAGAGGGAACTAGACAAGAAATCCCTCTGTGGGTAATCAGGTGAAAGGTGATTCAATGATAAAGTACCATTTGTGTCTTCCCACTTAAGATGATTCAATTGAGAAAAAAGCAATGGAGGCTTTTGGAAAATTCCTGCTTGTTGAAAACCTCTAAAGGTAACAAGGATCCCCCATCTCCCCCCCACATTAAAACAGATACAAATACTAAAGAAGTACACTCTTATGGAAATCCAAAGTCCAAAATAAAATACCATAAAGTAGAATATTGATCAAGGACCAAAAGAAGGTAACTAAAGCATTTTCCTGTCACCCCTACCAAAAAAAAAAATTATGTTTGACTTAGAATAATCAAGCTAATTCCAAAATAGAACTCCACAAAGTAAAATCTTTTTTGAGAAAAATAATGTCTTTTTTAAAAGTATTCACAATCTTTTTCCCAGTGTTCTATTTTATCTTCGGGTAGAAATGCCAAAGTAACAAGGTCCTACCTAAATCTTATATTAATTCTATCTTGCTTTTGAGACTTTTCAGCATTATCCCTTCTGCCTAACAGAGAGAGGATATGCTTTCAGTCAATTGAGTCAAAGGAGGGAGGGGAAGATTTGTCACCAGAATCAAGATAATATTTAAAAACACCAAATAAAGGAAATATAAGAAATAAAAAATTGAAAGTAAATAATAAAAGGAAATTAATTCTTTAGATTAATAATATTAAAAATTAAGATAATAAATTAATTATTATTAATTAATAAAATCCTTTTCTTTATTAAGAAGGAAAAGGAAAAATTAAACCTATGGGATAAAAGCAATAAGAAATCATTAGAAATTTTTTTTCAAAATCCAAAATTAAAAATAAAATCTCTTCTTCCATTAATAATTTAAAGAGGTAAATTGGATTTTTAAAAAGGGAAGGAGGAGGATACAGTAGGAAAATAAGTGATGTAAAAAGCTATCATTATTTAAAAAAAAAGAAGAAGAAAGAAAGAAAAGAATGCATTAGAAAACCGAGGCTATTCATTTCATTAAGTCTTGAAAAATGAAGTGATTTCAAAAATAAAAAGTACTTCCAAAAGGTAAATCCGTGGTATATAAGAATGAAAATACTTCTATTGTTTTTAACAATAAATGTTTTTTTTAGAGACCTCTTGAAGGATTTAAAATCGAACTATTAGTATCATACTAAATAGGAAGAGTTACTAATCAAAACTAGATAATTGTTTTTGTTCACAGCAGCTAGATCCCTTTTGGAAGATGAGGGTACTCTAAGATTGGTCTATCCCTCACCCAAGATGGGCAAAATAAAGTGATTCTAGTATTGTTGTTAGCCCTTCCCTTTAATTATGAACCTCCCAGGTCTTTAAATAAGAGAGATTTTAAAATCACCTAAAATTTCCAAATGATTTAGAAAACCGGAAAAAACTAGTTTGAGAATAAAATTATTAAAATTTAAAAAACTATTATGATCAATTCTGATGGACGTAGCCCTCTTCAACAATGAGATGAACCAAATCAGTTCAAAGAAAAGTAATGAATTAAACCACCCACACCTAGCAAAAGAACTCTAGGAGATGACTATGAGCTACTATATAAAATTCCCAATCCCACTGTTTTTGTCCACCTGTACTTTTGATTTCCTTACAGGCTAATTTACACTATTTCAAAAGTCCAATTTTTTTTACCCAAAAATAACTGTTTGGACATATATATATATATTATTTTATTTAACATACTTCAAATATTTAACAGATTATCAACCTGCTATCTGGGGAAAGGGTGGGGGGAAGGGAAATTTGGAACAAAAGGCCAATTGTCAATGTGAAAACTTACCATCATTATCTTTTAAATAAAAAGTATAATTAAAAAAGGCAACTAAAAAAAAGAAAGAAAGAAAGAAAGAAATCACCATTTCCTCCCTGTCTTATCTCTGAATAAGTTCCCTCTACAACATTTCAAAGTATCCATGTAGCATCTCCTTAAAATTTTCATGGTCTGTTGCTATATAACTCTGGTTTTTCAAAGTATGTTATATGGAACCAAAATCTGCCTGTGGTTTCAATTCCTTGGATGTAATTTTGACTTCTGGAGCTATTGAAAAGTATGAACCTTGATGTCTATTACATCTTCTCTTCTTCAGGTAAGGTGTCCCCAAAAAAGTTCTGGTTTGGAAGAGACTTGGATTCAAATTAAATGCCAATGACTACTTAATGCTTAAAAGACTTTTTAAAGTCTCTAAACCTCTTTAGCCCATTCTTCCTAGGAAAAAAGAAAAATTTAGATTAAATATCTCCAAAGTAATTTAATTCAATTTTTGATTCTTGATCTACTAAATTTTCAAAGTTCTTGTGGAAAATTGATATTTATGGGGAGCTTACAATTAATTTTGTCAACCATTAATACAAAAAATCTCTTAAAGCATTCCTAAAAGCTAACATATAATAGACAGTTGAGATGGTTGTTACCAAGCTCCTTTGTGCTGATGACTCAGGTAGCCATAATTCCTAGATCTGTGTCAACTCTGGAATCTTATTTGGCTGCTGGATCAGGACACAGAGTTTCTTACTCACTTGTAATTCCTCTTTACCTCACCCTAATCTTGTCCTCAAAGAGAAAAAGATTCTATTGTCTGTTCACCTTACTTTCTCCTTTATCCCCCTTTGACTCAAGAAAAAGATCGAGCTAGAAATCTCCTATAAACCATAACTTTCAGGGTCTGGGGCTGTTTGCCGAGTTCTTGATTGTAGTAAATACACAGACCAGTTTGGATTGTAGTAAATGCTACAGACCAGTTTTTATGTCTTCGGCTCATTGTGTTCCCCAATGCTAAAAGGATATGAATTTGGACAAGTGGGACTTGAAATCCATTGGGCTTCATGGGGATTAAGAAAAAGCACCTGAAGGAAGGAAATGCCTGGAGACTCTGGGAACTAAAAAAAGATTTAAAATAAAATCAGTGAAGGTGAAGGAAAAGACTTTAAAGGAAAGGATTGGTTTTAGGTTTTTCATGTGGATTTTTTTTTTTTATTTTATCTCATGCCTAAAAAATGTCTAGTTTAGTAATACAAAAACAATATCTTAATTTAATTCTGCAAAGTCTTTATATATGCTATTTCCCATCATTCAGGTAATAACAATAACGGAAATAAGTTCTTTATCATTCCATTTTGCAGATGAGGAAACTGAGTCTGAAAGAGATTTGACAATGAAATTACAGAGATATTAATTATCAAAACCATTTCCCCTAGCTCTTATTATAGCAATTTAATAAACAACCACAATGCTATCTACATTCATAAATGCTTTGTGAAGAAAATGAAAATTGAAAACTTCCATGGGAAGACATATGGAAGAAAAAGGTTAAAATAAATTTAAGGGCAAGAAAGCCTGAATTATAAGGTAATGAGACCAGTCAAAGGCATATTTTTTTCTTAGTCTTTATACTTATATCCAAACAATTTTTTGGACAAAGTAGGAACTTAATAAATGCTTGTTTAATTAAATTGCATAAAATTATTTACATGAAGAACCATCTATGGATTCATTTTTGTCTTCAATGATCAGAGGAGAAGGCAATTTCAGGGAATGGTCTTAAGGACAATGTTAACTCTTATGGTCCTTTCAGCAGAGAAAAGGTCAACTGTCCCCTTGGCAAAGCTTGGCCTGACCTCTTGGAAAGTGGTATGACTCACATTGAGCTATTTGAAAGAAGTAGGAAAAGACCTTTGGATTAATCAAAACTTCTTGTACATGTGTTGGTAGTTGAGTGGGCAGAGGGATGAACCATTGCATAAACATAAATGCTTCTATTTCTATATTTCTATTATTTCTAATTAATAGTTAGTTAATCTAATCTAATTATCTAGTCTAATTAATAGTCTAGTTAATATTTCTATATTAACTATATTGTAAATGAAAGCACAAACAAAAAAGAGTAAGATAGAGATGGAGAAGAGGAAGCTTTCAATTGGGTTCAGAGTTCATCAGTTTTCTCTCTGGAGGTGAAGAGCATTTTCATCATGAGTCCTTTGAAATTATCTTGGGTCATTGCCTTGATTATAATGGCCAAGGCTTATCAGTTTATTATCCTTATAATATTGCTACTACCATGTACCAATGTTCTCCTGGTTCTGCTCACGTTACTTAGCATCAGTTCATATAAATCTCAGGTTTTCCTGAAACCATTCTGCTCATCATTTCTTATAAGACAAAAATATTCTGTTATAATCATATATCACAACTTGTTCAACCATTTAGCAATCTATGGGCATTCTTTTGATTTCCAATTCTTTGCCCTCATAAAAAGAGTTGCTATAAATATTTTGTACAAATAGGTCACTTTCCCTGTCCTTTGATCTCTTTGGGATATAGACTTACCAAGGGTAATTTTTTTTTTTACTTTATCAATGGGTATACATAATTTCATAGCCCATTGGGCATAATTATAAATTGATCTCCAAAATGGTAGGATTAAATCACAACTCCAACAGTGTAATAGTGTCCCAAATTTTCCATATCACTTCCATTTGTAATTTT
The DNA here is from genome assembly GCF_902635505.1 of Sarcophilus harrisii. NCBI lineage: Eukaryota > Metazoa > Chordata > Mammalia > Dasyuromorphia > Dasyuridae > Sarcophilus > Sarcophilus harrisii. Next base: position 536,192,033 of record NC_045428.1, read on the forward strand.
CCTTTTCTGTCATATTAACCAATCTAATAGATATGAGGTGGTATATCAGACTGATTAACAGCATTTTCATGCAATTATTGATAGCTTTAATGTCTTCTGAAAACTGCTAATATCCTTTGATAATTTATCAACTGTAGAATGGCTCTTATTTTTACATATTTTTCTCATTTCCCTATATATTTGAAAAATAGGGAGTTTATTTAAAAAAATTTCTAAAAATATTTCCCCAATTTTCTGATTTCCTTCTAATTTGGACGAAAGTTTTATTTATGCAAAAGCTTTTTCATTTCATGTAATCAAAATTATCTATTCTACATCTGGTGGTGCTCTATAGCTCTTATTTGGTGGCAAATTCTTCCCTTATCCATAGATCTGACATGTAAAATTTTCTACAGTGATCTAATTTTCTGATATCTTCCCTTATATCTAAATCATGTATCCATTTAAAGTTATCTTAGTGAAACAGTGTGAAATGTAGGTCTATGCCTATCTTCATCTAAACTGTATTGTGATTTTCTCAGAAAAAAATTGTCAAAAGTTGAATTCTTACTTCCAAAGCTTGGATCTTTAGGTTTATCAAAAACTAGATCACTATGGCTATTTACCACTGTATATTATATATCTAATTATTTCCACAGATCAACCACATTGCTTCTTTAGTCATTACCAGAATTTTTCTTATGATCACTTTGGACTATACTTTAAGGATATGTAGATGGCACAATGGGTAAAGCACTGGGCTTGGAACCAGGAAAACTCCTCTTTTTGAGTTCAACTCTGTCCTCAGACACATAGTAACTACATAATCCTAGGAAAGTGACTTAACCTTGTTTGCCTAAACTCTCGTTTATAAAATTAGTTAGAGAAGGAAATAGCAAACCACTCCAGGATCTTTGTCAAGATAATTCCAAAATGGGGTCATAGAGACTCACATATGACTGATACAAATAAACAAAAACAAAACAAAAAAATTGAAATTTGGAACTACTAGACCTCCTCCCTTCACATTTTTTCATTGATTATCCTTATATTTTTGACTTTTGCTCTTCCAGATTAATTTTATTACCATTTTTCTACTTCTACAAAAACATTACTTGATGGTTTAACTGACATAGCACTAAATATAATAGAATTATCATTGAGGGATTGGTCTGTAATTTTCTGTTTTTGTTTTTCCTGTTTTAGATATCAGTACTATATATAACATCAAAGAATTTGGTAGTCATCCAATCATTAATTTTTTCAAATAGTTTATATACTATTAGGATTGGTATTTAAATATTTGGCAGAATTCACTTATAAATGCCTCTAATCAAGGGGATTTTTTTTCCTTTGGTAGGTCATTAAAGACTTGTTGAATTTCTTTTTCTAAGATGGGTTTAATTAAGTATTTTTCCACCTTTTATTAATATGGAAAATTTATATTTTATAAATATTCATCCATTTTACTAAGATTGTCAGTTTTATTGTCATGTAATTAGACAAAATAACTTATGAATTACTTTAAATCCCTCAACATTCATGGTCAATTCACCTCTCTAATTTTTTATACTACCAATTTGATTTTTTAACTTTCTTCTTTTTAAACCAAATTAGCTACCTAATTTTATCTATTTCTAAAATTTAGCTAAACTTATCTATTTCAAGCCTTCTGTCCTCTAGACTCAGAAGGCTCTGCAGGGGAAAATGAGGCAGGTGACCTTACCCAGGCTTCCCTCATTTAAATCTAATTCACTTGCATATCATGGCATCCCCTCTCTGATATCATGGTCCTCTTGGAGAACAAAGGACAAACAACAGCAACAACAACCATCACCCTGGGAAGCCTCCCAAGTTGTCTTAAGTGAAAACTGATTTCCTCTGACTTTTAATTATTTTTATCATTTGTTGTTTCTCTTTAAGGCATTATTTTATATTATTTGGGGGTATATTTAGGAGAATTAGGTAATTTCCTGTTTTATCCCACCATTTTCCCAGAATTCTCTCATCCATCCCACCCTCATCCAGTTCTACTTTGTGAGGAGTTATTTTCATCAATGAATTTCTGTACTTCTTTTCCATTTGGTCAATTCTATTTTTTAATATTGTATTTTCTTTAGTTTATTTTTTTTTTGCTTCTTTCACTGTTATTAATTATCCTTGCATAATTTTTTCCTGTGCCTTCATTTCTTTGTTGAATTTTTCCTCCACAACTTTAATTCACATTCTTTTCTTTGAGACTTTGTTTGTAGCTTCTGTGACTTCATTGCTTTGAATGTGTGTCTTGATCTTCCTTGTCACTATATTGGTTTTATCACTATACTGGTTTTATGGTCAGGATATTTTTGTGTTGTATGTACATTTTTCTACCCTATTTCTTGATTTGGAAATTTATGATAAAATTTAACTCTGTTCCTGGAGTGGAGGGATTCAAATGGGCAAGAGCACTGTCTTCAGCTTCAGGTTTTTCACACTGATGTCCTCGGAGCTAGTTCTAATGGTTTGGAAGTTTTCCAAGCATTCAAGTTAATGTGACCTTGAGAGAGGTGTATTCACTGCTTTCCTGATCTGCACTCTGGTCCTTGACCTAGGAATTGCCCTGAAATTGCAATCAATACAGCTCTTCAGGGTCCCTGTTCTCTTGGGATATGAAACACTAGTGTTCTTTGGGGTTCCTGACCTCTACATACACAGATTGGGAGAAGAGTCCAAAGAACTTGGCAAAAGAGGAAAGAAAGATGCAGAATGAAGAGCAGCTAGGCAGGAGTTGTTTAAAGAAAGTACCAGTAGGGGGCAGCTAGATGGTGCAGTGGATGGAGCACAGCCCTGAAGTCAGGAGGATCTGAGTTCAAATTTGGTCTCAGACACTTAACACTTCCTAGCTAAATGACTATGGGCAAGTCACTTAACCCCAATTGCCTCAGGAAAAAAAAGCATCAGTAAAAGCATTAGACAGGCAAGAAGTCTTAATTTCTGACTGGCTGACTAAATACAGAAACTCACTGGGAAATAGTTTGAGTGTTTGTGATGCCATCATATTTTTATTGCCTTACTGATAAGTGGATAGTTTAAGTTTAGATTTAAAAAGCAACATTAATCGAGTGACTAGTTTGTATAAATGGAAGCACATCAAAGAAGGCTCAAAAAGTGAGTGGGAGAACAGTCTTGAACCACAAAAAGGGAAATCTAGAATGTTGAAAGGATTTCATTGCAACTGACTGGAAATGATCTTTAATTGAAAACCTGGACCTGCCATTTTGGGGCCAAGTGGAAGTGACTGTGTAGTATGTATCCACAAACTCTATATGAGAAATGTGAGGTTCTACAGTTTGAGTGAGAAACCACCCCATCTCATACATTAACATAAACACACACACACACACACACACACATATGTATATGTATGTAAGTATATGGAAAATTAGAGAGCTTTTGAAAATCCCAGAGGCAAAAGAAGGAATATTAAGTTGTAGGGAATAATTAGGAAGCTAGTTTGCATAAAATGTAGATTGGGAAGGATAAAGTTGATATAAAAAGGTAGGCTCTAGCCAAACTAAAATTAAAATCCAACAATATTGTGCATTTTCATCTAAAGGCAATAGGTTAACACTAAAGATTTTTGAGAAGATGAATAGCATGACCAAAACTGTGCTTTAAGAAAATCATTTTGATGAAAAATATGGAAATAAATTTTGAATTAGCTAATATATTGATATATTGCTTCCCTTCTCAAGGGATAAAGAAAGGGCAGGAGGGAGGGAATTTCAAATATGAAATTTTCAAAAGCAGATGTCATAAATTCTTTAAAAAATAATTTGAAAATATTTAACAAAATAAAAAAAATTTAAAGACAGTTTTGACAGCTATGTAAAGGCGCTTACATTCTAGTGGAAGAATTTAATACATAAAAGAGAGCTGGAAAAGGGCTACAATGAGAAAAGAGATCCCAGGCAGAGTGCGTGGAAGAATGGTGTTGTAGAAATGAGTTAACAATGTAACCTGGAATAAAATGGAGACATTGTTATCACAGACATCCTCCTTAAGAGGAGATTCTTGGAATAACCAGGCAATGGTTATGGAGAAGTCCTGGAGGCAGAAGATACTCCCACTGTGAGAAGTATTCCAGACAAAGAGTGAGCTTCCAAAACTTCTATGATGTGATGGAGAGAGTCCTGTGGAGATGAAACAGCATACATTCTAATATGGGAATACAACTCATAAAAGAACTAGCAAAAAGGATAGTTTGAGAGAAACAGAAGGTTTGAAGACATAAGAGGACATAATACAGAAAAGGTAAGGGAAAAGAGAAGAGAGGGCTTTCAATGGCAAACTTTAAGTGCCAACAGTGAAAATGTGATTGGAGACAAAAATCCAGAATTACTAAATCAGAAAAACACATATATTCACATAAAGAGAACCATTAAACATACAGGTATCTAGGTTCACATGAAGTCAAATACAGGAAAAAAGGAAAGATTGGAGGTGCCTCCTGAGAACAGTAATTCAGCTATTCTTGAGTCCAGATAGAGATAGGATTCCTTGCACTCAACATCTGAGCAAAAGCTAGAAAAGACTTCATTAAGAGTCTTGGAAGGAAAAAATGAGTCTTGGAGAAGGAGATTCTGAAGAAGATGGATTATGGGAATTCTGACTTCTGTTTTCTAAAATTGGGTCCAGATTCTTTTTCTTTAAATATAATAGATACTTTATGTTCTCCTGTTACTGATACGGAGACTTAAGGAAGGAATAAAGTACAGGAATCAAATACATACAGATACATGTTTTAGGTTGTTATACCACAATGGAGAGTATAGCATGACCATTCCTACCTGTTGCTCAATCTTTCAGTCACAGCATTGTGTTAGAAGTAATCCTATGACCTCAAACCTTCCTTTTCAGTAACTTCTGATCCCTTGTTTGATCTCCTTGGTCCTCACACCAAGACAATAGGATTCAGGGCTGGGGGGATGAGGTGGTGAAGGACATTGAGAAGTATCAGATGTCCATGGGCACTCTCTCCTGGCCACATTGGTCAAAACAACAACCAGTAAGATGGTGCAAGAAGAGGATGAGGATAAAGTGGAACCAATGTGCCAGAGCCTTGGCTAGCTCCCTCAGCCTTGATCCTCAGCACAGCCCGAAGAATAAAGGTATAAGAAATGAAGATGAGGATGAGATCAGAGCCAAGCAGAGTCCAGCCAGCCACAAACTGGTAAAGTCGGTTGAAAGTAAAATTGTCACAAGAAAGTCGGACACGGATAAATTGGCACAGATGCAGTTCTCAATTATATTTCTTCCACAGTAATGAAGTTTGGAAGAAAGGATTGAACGGGTGCAGAAAATGGAGAGCATTTTGCAATAATGAATACACTAGCCTTGACCACAAATTGATAGTGATGATGGAAGGGTAGCGCAAGGATGACAAATGGCCAACATAGCGATCATATGCCATGATCATGAAGGTGCAGGACCTATGGGAAGGAAACTGTTCATGATAAACATCTGGAGGAAACAGGCAGAGAAACTGATAGCTTGAGATCAAACCAGAAGATAGCCAGGACTTTGGGGAATAGGAGACAGAGCACAATATCCAGGAGGGAGAGAAGGCTGAGCAGGTGTACATGGGCTCATGTAGAGAGGTCTCCAATCGGATGGTGAGCAGAAGGGGCATCAGCCATAGTGAGAAAGAGCAGGCTAGGGAGAGAGCCAATGCTGCCAGCTCTGGTAGCCAGGAAAGCAGATGAGGAGGAACTCAGAGAGGCAGAGGTAAGTTGTTGTTGATAGGGAGCCATGAAGTAGGGTATGGCTTGGTGAGAGTTCACCTGGAAACCAGCAAATGTAGATGTAGGAGTCAATTCATCAGCAATATGGTCGACCAACAGTCACAGGCTAGATCAGAATTTCTCCTGAGAAAGCTGGTATTAAATTCACTTTTATAAAATAACTGCTCCTTCAATAAGGTATGTATAGAAATAAAATATAACTATTGAGCTTTTTTGTCATCATTTCATGTTCCGAATATCTATTTGTCCATCTGTAAAATGAAGAAATAGACTTGGATGATTTACAAATATACTATATATATTATCCTATAAGTTTTGCCTTGCAAAGGGATGTTTGAGAATGAATATTTGTGGACAGAATGTCAAACAAAGCTCACAAGACATGGGTTCAAACCTCTATCCTCTTACTTTTCTGTCATACTAGGCAAATCACTTAACCTGAGATTTGGTTTGATCACAAATGAGAAAACAAAATGTGCTGTAAGAGTTATATAGAGAGACCAAAGGAAATAATATATTTAAGACATTTTATGAACATTAAACACACTATAAATATCTTATTGTTTTCATTATTGGAAATATAAATGATTTGGGGACATATTCACAAAATAAATGCAGCTGGAATTGATTTAGTCAGATGGAAGGAAGAGTAAAATGTCCTGATCTGTTATTCCAGATTTCAATTTTTAATCAACCATCAAAATTTTTGTGAGTTTCCAGTATAAGTCTCAAAAAGTTACTTAAATTTCATTGAGTTAGGTATATAGTCTTTAATCATTTTTTCTTATATGCCCTATAAGTAAAATTTTTAGCATGCATTGAGCTAGGATGTGTCTTTAATCATTTTTCTTATATGCCCTATAAGTAAAAGTTTTTAGCATGCATTTTTAGTATATGATATTTATTCATTTATAATTATATGTGATGGTATAATTATAAACGAACAAATATATTTTACTTCATCTATGATTATACTTCCTATACTAAGGATGTTATTTCATATAATAATTATGGACATTTTGAAATTACCCAATCCTAAAATTATAAGAGCTCAAGAAAAGATTAAATAACTAGTTATTTTGAATCAATAGGTGACAAATGGCATTTGTCAAGAAGGGATATGGATAATAAAGCTGGACTTTAGGAAATTCCTTGTAAAATTTTTGGAGGATAGGAAGACTTGATACAGGAAAACCTTATTGGTGAGTTGTGACTGTCCAGATGAAACATATTTAGAACTTTAATCAAAATGGGTTTTGTGTGAGTAGAGAGAAGAAAATATAGACTAGATAAATCTGGAAGTATACATGAAATAATTGGACAAATGGATCGATATGTAGGGTGACAGAGAAGCAGAATTTAGAAATTACTCCAAGGTTGTGAACCTGAGTAACTGACATAGTAATGCTACCATTAAACATAAAAGGAAACTGAAAAGAAGAAAAAATTTGAGATAACTAAGAATCTGCCATTCAGATCACAACTCACGCATTCTCTTTCTGAGGTTGTCCATGCTCCAATAAAAAATCCCTGAAGTTTCTCCATTTATGAAGAAAAATCTTGTATCCTTTCCTTAACCCATTAAAATTCTCTCTATATTCTCTTTTCTCACTCAAGGTTTGTTTTCCTCCTGGTTCTGTTCCATATCACTAATCTGTGACAATTCCTACCAAGCAAAAAGGAAGCATATAGGTACCCAAAGAAAGTAAAACAAAGGAAGCAAAAAGGAACCTAGGAAGGTTGGAGTGACTGGGTCCGTCTTCAGGCAGCACTATTCACTATACTGGAAGCCACTAGGATCAAGACTTCCCAGATTCTAGTGTCTCTATATGTCCATTTAAAATGAGGTCAATTTGACCTGCCTTCTACCATCCACTTGAAAGAAAGGAAAAGGAAAAGTCATTAGCAGAAACACTTCAATCTGAGCCATTGTTATTCTAAAATAAGAAAATAATTCTATAGAGCTCATTTTTCCAATCCAGGCCTGACTTCAGTCTTTTGTGTGTCCTAGTTCTAGATGGAGGCCTAGATACTGACTCTTCTAACTCTATATACTTAGATATTAACTCCCTCCTTTCATTCTTCCTAAAACTCACAGTGCTCAATTGAAATCCTTCTGTGTAAATCGTAGCAATTCTGTGGTAAGTTTTATGAATTCAAGACCCTCCCTTTGGAACCAGCAAGGAAAATGTTTGGGTTGCTGGAGAATAGCCCATGAGGGGTCACACCTTCCTATCTTTTTCCCGAAGGCATTTGTATTTGAGCCAACTATTGCTCAGGAGGTTGATGTTAGGAATGGAAAGAAAGACAGTGGCCTCTTAATTTAATTTCTTCACTCTTTTGCTCTCCTAGCTTCTTTCTCTTTTTCTCTGACAGTTGTGCAGTGAAGGAATAAGGTCAAGGGATTATTCTCCTGGAAAAACAGACATCACTCTAATATTGTGCTGTTTCATTATATTTTAAGGATTAAATCAACATTTATTATTTACATTCAAACCCAGGATATAAGGGGTTGGAGTGCACATTCAGAACAAGGATCAAAGATGGAGCCCTGGGGAGGGTAAGTGTGCAGACAGGGAGATCAGAGCCTCCTATCTGTATCTATTCTAGATGGATTTATACTAATTTCTGAATCTTGCTTTGGGGCACACAATGAAATTATGACAAGATAAAGTTCCAAGGAATACAAATTCAGGAAAACATTTAGGGTGGCCAAAGTTACAAATCCAAGCAAAGGTGAGGATTGCTCTTCTCTTGGGATCAGCATCACCACTTTTGTTTATGGAAAAGAAGCATAGAAGTTTGGTGAATTCCAATGCACCCATTTCAGCTCTAATGAAACATCTTAAAAGCTTTGTGCTGAAAAATCTGTTGCTTGACTCTCACCTCCCTGAAGTCAATGTCCTCTTCCAGAATGAAGGAAAACTATACAACTTCTTAAAGTACTTTGCTTATAGTTTCTTTGAAAATACATCCAACTTGTAGGCTGCTGCTACTGACTCCTCATTTAAAGGAACATGATCGAAATTAGGCTGAAATGCTGCATATTTCTGGTTTAAACCATTTAGATTTTTATTTATGCTTACTTTATTTATTTACTTTATACATATTTATAATATGTTCCATTTCTACAAACTTAAAGCTAATTAATATGATCATATTTTACAGTTTATAGCCTTCACTGGTGACTGTCACCACACTTGTCAGGTATGCAGACATTTTGGAAAACATTATCTGATGCAAGCCCATTATGTCCTATTTGGCAGACTCCATGTCCTCCCTGGCCATCTCCACCACTGCATCATCTAGAGCAGGGAAGGTAGGAAGGAGGTAAAAATGGAAGGAGGAAGAAGAATGGATGAGGGAGAGAAGAAAAGGAAAAGTGTAGAAGAGAGGGAAAAATGGGAGAGAAAGGAAAAGAAAAAAGAGGAAGAGGGAAGAGGAGAAAGGGGAAAGATCAAGAGTCTGAGAAGTACTGTCTCATTGGATTAATAGAAGAACTCCTTACATATATACTTACATACGCAAATGTGTATAAATACAAATATGAATACATACACACATATACCCTCCTACCTTATAATCTAGAGTGTGAATCAATTGATATCGAGAAATATTCTATGTTTTGCAGAAGACTACATACACTCATTTATCCAACTTAGATTCCTTGATTCCATTTACTACACATCATTCTAGCCCATTCTATTACTTATAATGTAATTATCTTACGTCCCATTGGCACTTTACAACCCAGCTCAGTGACACATTTGCTAGGAAACCTAAACACTAACAAAACCCATTTTCCAGCCCATTAAAAGAAACATTTTTGGCATTATTGCTCTTGATCACATGTATGTTTTTCAGTTCTCCAATCTTACTGAAAGCTCCCTAAATGAGAAGGGTATAATAGGAAAAGAATAGCTCTTAAGTCAGAATGAAATTTCAACCCAGCTCTACTATGTGTAATCTCAGGCAAATAAGTTTACCTCTCTGCAACTCATTTTCTTCATCCATATAAAAATAAATTAAATTGATCCAATACAACAGAGACTTATTGAGCACCTATTGTGTGTCAGAAGCTCTGTTGGAAAACTGACCACTAGAAGAGACCTAAGGTTCCTTCTACTTCAAAATCTGTGATTCAGTGAATGATTCTTAAATTTCTTTTCCACTTCATTTTTCCCATTCAAATTGCCTTCAAATACAAAGACTACAATGCCTACAATGGCACAATTCTTTCAAGAACATCCCACAAGCTTAACTTGAATATCATACTAGATACTTTTTAAGATTACAGATAGTTTGATATAGTGGAAAAGAGTGGTAAACTTAGAATCAAGAAATCTGGGTTTGAATATTGCATTTTTACTTATTGTCTGTGGGATCTTAGATAAAATACTTTCATAAAAATAACAGTTTCTTCATCTATAAAATAAAGAATAACTAGGACAAGATGATCTCTTATTAACTTTTGAGTAACAACCATGTGCAATTCTGCAGATAAATCACTCTATTAAAATAACATAGGCACAGTAGGATTTTGATCATTCAAGAAATTCATTCATTCCAAAAATGTTATTAATATGAGATTTTGTCCTATATAGCATGGCAAAGCAAATCTGGTAAGAACTGTTCTCTTCATTTGACATAACCAAAGGTAGCTATACAACATGTACACACACCATTACTATGGAAAATAAAATCATAGAACTTTATAGGTCATCTCACCCAACCCTTACCTGAACCATTAATGCCTTTATACTATGCATAAAATATTGATTTGGCATTTTGTATATGAAATGACTGTTTTAAGTTCTAGGTGCACAAATAGAAAAGTAATGCAGTCCCTGTTCTTAAGGAGCCCAGGAAGGAGACAACACAAATGAAAAGTTTCATCAGCTTCAAGTCAGATAGAAAAGGTCCATGCTCCTTAGGGTGCAACAGCAATATAAATATTAGAGTTAGAGTCAATAAATTTCAATTCCTTTAATGTCATTCCCAATGATAAAAAGCTTATCAATTTTAGATGAACTATTTGGCAATGCCAAGTACTTTAAAGGTAAAAACATTTTTGTCCTGCAATTGTGGACCTACCATCTACAGAGCAGTTGCCAGGAAGTATCTCTATGGGGACTATTTCAAAAGACAATATCTGAGAGCATTGGACTATAGGCATTGCTATTGCCAAGGCTCTTCAGTTCATACCCCTGGGCTGTCCTATTCAGACTAGATGAAAATCAAAATGGTTGGGAAGTGGATGCTAGCATTGTAGGAAGTTCAGAGATTTGGGAGAGATTTTGGCCAAGGTAGTAGAACGATTTGAGTTGCCAGGCACATACTATCTTCTCTCTCCCACCCAGGGTGTCCTGATTCTTCTGACAGACTGACTAGCCTGCCCTATACATGACAACTAGTTAATAATTGGGGTTAGCCAGCCCTTTCTCCATAATTATTGTTTCCCCAATTATGGCTTAAAAGGCTAGTCTGGAAACAGGAATGCTGGTGGTGGAAAAATTGCTTTGCTTATCTGCTCAATATATGTGCCTGTTATATGTTCATTCAGCCTCTTTTTGAAGTCCTCCAATGGCAGGGAATTCATATCTTTATTCAATTTAAGTCACAAATTTAGATGATATTGCAACATTCATCCTGTGAAACATGGAAAACAGTGAACATTAGGACAGAAAGCCTCTAAGGTGTCAGTAGTTATGTGACACTAGAGTAATTTGTCTTCTCTTTGCATTCCATTTTCAACACTTACATATGTCAAGAGGCTTAAGTCCATTATTAGGACTCCCCTCATCCCAACATTAAAACAAAATCTTCCTTTCTGTCACTTATATCCATTAGTCTGAGTTATCTTGATTGTTATGAGATAGAAAAATCCTTGTTATCTTTGGTGTGATCACCTTTCATATATTTGAAGACAGCCATCATGCTCCACTCTCAAGTCTTCCCTTGCCAGAATAACATCAGTTTCTTTAAAATGATCCTTGTATAGTATGATTTCAGGTCCTCTCACCATACTGCTACCATTTCCTAAATCCCTTTCAGGTCCTTCCCAAAATATGGAGTGTTGTAATAAAGATGAATTTGTAGGAAGTTATTTATAAAGACAGTAATGTGACCTCTGCATGAATCCTGGCATTGGAGTTAAGTTTTTTGTCCATATGTGTTGGACAACATCCAGATATTAAATCACTGTTGCAAACAATATAATGCTAATCTGGTTCCTAGACAAAAATTCAAGTTCATGTGAAAGTTACTCTCTAATCTAACTTGATGAGACCTTCATTTTCTATCCAATCAATAATACTAGAAAGCTCCTGATAACTTACCTGTTCTGCAAGAATGCTATCAAGTGCTGAATGAAATGAGCAGGACCAGGAGATCACTATATACTTCGATAACAATACTATATGATGATCAGTTCTGATGCACCAGGCCATCTTCAGCAATGAGATGAACCAAATCAGTTCTAATAGAGCAGAAATGAATTGAATCAGCTACACCCAGAGAAAGAACTCTGGGAGATGATTAAGAACCATTACATTGAATTCCCAATCCCTATATTTTTGCCGCCTGCATTTTTGATTTCCTTTACAGGATAATTGTACAATATTTCAGAGTCCGATTCTTTTTGTATATCAAAATAATGGTTTGGACATGTATACTTATTTTGTATTTAATTTATACTTTAATATATTTAACATGTATTGGTCATCCTGCCATCTAGGGAGGGGCTGGGGAAAGAGGGAAAAATTGGAACAAAAGGTTGGCAATTGTCAATGCTGTAAAATTATCCATGCATATAACTTGTAAATAAAAGCTATTAAAAATAAAAAATTTAAAAAATAAAATTAAAAAATAAAAAATTGAAATTAAAAAAAAGAATGCTATCAAGGCTTTTCATGTAATTAAGAGATTTAGAACCTCTCCCCAGGTTATCTTTTCTATGGTTCTAATATAGTTCTTCACTTGGCTTAATTGTGACACTCATTTCCATGATCTGTGATCTTAGATCATCTTTGGTCAGCTTTTGGCATCAGGCATAGACTCAAGAGTACCTCCCTGACTCTGATGATGTTATTGGTCAAAGTAAAAGTAAAGGAAGAAAACAGAAGAACCCATCACCACAGTGACCAGAAACAAGGAATAAATACTTGCATAAATATAGATATATACACTTGTGGTGCATATGAATGCATATGTACTACAAATATATTGATATATTTATGTCTAAAGTTCTTAAGCTCTTGAGAGTGACATTATACCACTTTTCTGACCACCTTGTGAGCATTTGCCCTGTGCAAGTTCTTTATAAAATAATCTTTTTGGCAAAGCTATATTTGGCATTCGAATAATATGGCCAGCCAAAGGAGTTGCGCTCTCTGCAATGGAGTTGGAATGCTTCGCAGTTTACTTTAAGAAAGGACTTCAATGTTTGGTATCTTATCCTGCCAGGTGATCTGCATAATCTTCCTAAAACAAATCAAATAGAAGCAATTCAGTTTCCTGGCATGGCACTAGTACCTGTTCAGGTTTTATGGCAATACAACAATAAGGTCAGCACAACGATTCTGTAGACTTTCAGTGGGGTAGTCAGTCTAATACCTCTCTTCTCCCAGACTTTCCTTTGGCTCTGGAAATGCGTGTCAATCTCATTACCAATGTGTACATCCCTGGAAAGTATACTGGCAAAGTAAGTGAACTTATCCACAGCATTAAAAACTTCAACATTTGCTATAACTTGATAGTTCCACAGATAGAAGGTGTGTTGCAGTCTGATGGAGGAGCTGTATTTTCTTAATATTAGTTCTTAGGCTAAAATTAGTACAAGCATAGAGAATTGATCCATACTTTGTTGCACCTCAGCTTTGGAGGCTGCTTTGAATGAACAATCATCTGCATACAAATTAAGTCATTCACCAACACTCCCTCCACTTTAGTTTTGGTTTGTAACCTTTTCAAGTTGAAGAATTTACCATTAGTGTAGTAGCTGACTTTGATTCCATATTTGCCTCACTGAAGACATTTGACAACATGGATGAAAACTTGTTTCACTCCATAGGTGACTGGGAAGCTCAAGAGCCTTGCCCCTTGTCCAGAACACACAGCGAGGTATCATAAAATTGACATACTATATAGTTGAACTTCTCAGGACAACCAAATTTTGACATAATTTTCCATAACCCCTCATGACAGTATCGAAGGCCTTGGTTAGTTCTACAAATGTTGTATAGACTTCTATTCTGTTCTTTGCATTTTTTTCTGGAGGTGTCAGGCAGCAAACACCTTACTGATAATTCCTCAGCCCCTTCTGAAGCCACACTATGCACCTATTGTTCATCTCAACTGGTCAGAGCTGATGCTGCCACAATGATTACTGATAAGGACATGGGATCCTAGAGAGATGGGCATAGTGTTATCAAAAGACTGTCATCAAGCACTGCTGAAGCTATTGACTGTTTGCCTCAAGTTGAAATCCATTCACACCGTAGCAGAAATTTCAACTAAAAAGGAAGTTTTAAATTCTATTAGACTACTTTTCTGTGGCAAAGCAATTGGGTGCTGATTCTATTCCAGCTGAGATTTATAAATTGGCAATTCTTTGCTCATACAAAAATTGGCTGAAATTTTCCAGATTATTTACCAAGGGAAGGTTATACCCCAGGAGTTCAAGGATCCCCCCATTGTCTGTCTTTATAACTGTAAAGAAAATAGTTTTTTTTGTGACAATCATGGAGGGTCAGGGTGTCTCTCTCAGTCATTGTTGGCAATATTCTTGCCAAAGTTCCCTTAATAGGCTGATCCTACACATGATTTATGTCTAAACATAAATATATACAAATATATAGATAATATAGTGTATATCTGTATAATACATTCACACATGCATTCATATATAGCTACACATATGTGTGTATCTGTATTAATATATATATATATATATATATATATATATTCCTGCATTTGAAAAAGCAGCTCAATTTTAAATGTTTCTACATAGTACTGATTTTTTTAAAAAATCTAGCTGAATAACTTTAATTAATAGAATAAACTTAAACCTTGGTACCAGAAAACACTCAGAGGTACAGGAATTGGGCTGGGAATAAATATTATTTTTGGACTCCTATAATTGAAAAGTCTGCTCTAGCAAAAAAGTTAAAAACCAAGCTACAAAATTTTTAAACATCTGAGGAGGCCAAAAAAATTTCAAAAGGCCTTTCAAAAGTTCAAATTTAAGATTTGAGCTTGGGAAAAAGGAATACTGCCAAAAAAAGGCGGTTTTTCAGGCAAAACCTCCCAATCCTTCCTTTCCTTCCAAAACTATTCTCCAAAGAAAAAAAAATTGCTTGCCCCTTGGTTCTCTATCCAAGAAAGGTTCTCAGTATCAGCTTGTTTTATCTTTGTTCTTTTGTGGTCAGAAAAAGAATGATGTCTCTGTATTCTTGTGTTTACCTAAGACAATCTCCTTTTTCTTCTTTTGCTTCTCATGCTGAGAGGCAAATTCATTCCATGAAACATGGAAAACAGTGAAAATTAGGGGCAGAAAGCCTCCCTAATCTGTCCAGGAAGGTGGAGAATGGGAATCATTTGTCTTCTCTTTACATTCCAATTTGGCCACCCAGTGAAAAGGAGAAAAAAAGAATATTCTTAGTCTTTCTGTTTGTCCTTATGCAGGTGTTTAACCTTACCCATGTGGCTCTAAAAAGTCACATTACTAATTCCTCAAACAAAAAAAAAAAAAAAAAAAAGAAAAAGAAAAAAAAAAAAATGAAACAAATCTAAAACAGTAAGAAAATCTTGGGAATACACTTCCAAAACAAAAGCCAAATTAAGCCAAATTAATTTTTAAAAAATTGGTTTTTTATTAAAATAAAAATTAATTTCAATAACTGGAAAATATAAATTATTTATGAATAAACCGGGCCAATATAATTAAAAATTACAATTTGTCCTAATTTATATTCAATAAATTCCAAATTTAATTATAAAAATTTTTATTGGTTTAGAAAATAATAAAATTCCTTTCAAAAAACAAAAAAATCAAGAATATCAAAGAAAGAAAATGTAAAAGGAGAGTTATTGATAACAGATCTTAAAATATAAAACCCTTAATTAAAATCATCTGGCAAATTAAAAACAGAAAGATAGCTCAATGTAGTAGAGTAGACATACAATTTAAGAAGCAAAACATATAAAAAAACCTTTTTATTTGAAATATACAAACAAGTTTTTAAATAAAATTCTAATTTGGAAAATTTGGTAAAGGAAAGGTAAAACCAAAGCAATTTTGGTAGAAAACTAGGCATTGTTAAAATATCTTACACCATTTACAAGGTGAGAAT
Source organism: Sarcophilus harrisii (assembly GCF_902635505.1). Classification (NCBI taxonomy): domain Eukaryota; kingdom Metazoa; phylum Chordata; class Mammalia; order Dasyuromorphia; family Dasyuridae; genus Sarcophilus; species Sarcophilus harrisii. The sequence continues at coordinate 536,208,147 of NC_045428.1, forward strand.
TAAAAATAGATACTGGCCTATAGATATAAAAGAAAAAATTTACAAGAAAAAAAGAATATTGAATGTATTATTTACGACTAATAGGTGGAATAAATTTATAAATAAATAAGTGATGAACAAAAGGAAGATAAAAAAAGGAACATTTTGATTAACATTAAAAATTTTTTTAATGGAAAACAACAACCAAGATTACAAAGGAAAGCAGAAAAATTAAAAGGAAAAAATTATAAACAGTTTTATGACATTAAAGTCCTCATTTAAACCATTTAAAAAGACCTTTTTAAATCCATAAGAATATGAACCATTCTCCAATAATAAAAATTAAAGAACAAAGTTAATTTTTTCTGAAAAAAAAAAATCAAAAACCATTTTAAGTCATAATGGAAAAAGCCCAAACATTACTGTCCTAGAAAGATAAAATTAAAACATCCTTGAGCCACCGTTTTCCCGCCTTTCCAGGGACTAAAAGGATAAAATGGAAAAAGTACCAAGTTTAAGGGATGGGAAAAAAGGGAAACCAAAAGGATGGGAAAAAATGTCCTTGGAAATTGTTAAAGATCAAGCATTCTGGAAGCAATCTGGAATTTGTTCCCAAAGTCATTATTTTTGCCTTTTAACCTAGAAATACCACCTTAATCCTATTTCGAAGATAAGTAGAGGAAAAGGAAAAGAATATATGTTCTAAAAAATGTTTACAATTATTCCCTCATTGTGGTAGCAAAAAGAATTGGAAATTGCAGGGATTCCATCAATTAGGGGTTAAAACAAATTTTAGGGTATATAGATGGATGAAAAACACTGGTTTAAAGAAATTATAAACTTAATTGATTTTTTAAAAAATGGAAATTTTTGGATGAAATGAAGAGCAAAATGAGCAGAAAAAAGAGAAAAATTTATATAGTAACAGCAAATTGCCAAAGAAAAACAAAGTGAATAAATTATTTTGACAATTATAAATACCCAAATTAAATATAAAGGACATATAAATAAAAATGTTTCTTCATCCCAGAAAAAAATTAAATAAAAGTATAAAATTTATATTATATATATATATATAAATATATATACATAGAAAGATACCAATTTGTATCTAATGATAGCTCTTACAGAGAAAAAAAATTTTAAATAATTTTGTTGTATATTTAAAAGAAATAATATTATTGAAATTTTTTTTTCATAAAGATAAACTTTTTTTAAAAAAGGAAACCAAAGTTATTCTAGTAATAAAAATGCTCTAAATTACTATTAATTAGAGAAATTAAAATTAAAACAATTCTGAGGGTACCAATTTAACCTATCATTAAAGACTAACATGACAAAAAGGAAAAAGACAAATTATGGAAAAGATGGAAGAAAAACAAAAACACTAATATACCATTGGTAAAGGTTTGAACTGGATCAAAACTATTTTTTTGGAGTATTTTTTTCTTTATAAAACTGTGCATAACAAAAAGACAATTTTAAAGGAATGTGGAAAAACTGGGACACTAATGCATCTGGGTGATGTTATGAAATGATATAATCATTATGTAAACAATTTGGAACTATGGCCAAAGGGCTACAAATCTTGCATACCTTTGATGTAGCAGTGCACCTAGTGGTCTGTTCCAAAAGAAATCATAAAAGAAAAAGGATCCATATGTGAAAAATGTTTATACATTCTCTTTCTTAATAGAAAGGAATTGGAAATTAAATGGATCTTCATCTTGGAGAGAATGACTGGGAAGTTATATTAAAATATAAGGAATATTATTGTTCTTATGTTCAAAAAGTCATCCAACTTGTATACCCTTTGATCAACAGTGTTTTATTGGGCCTATATCTCAAAAGAAATCTTAAAGGAAGGAAAGGGACCCAATTGTGCAAAAATTTTGTGGCCCTTTTGTAGTGGCCAAGAAACTGGAAAATGAGTGGATTACCAATTTGGAAATGACTGAATAAGGTTTAATTTTATGAATGTTTTGGAAATATTATTTTCATAAGAAATGATCAAGAGGATGATTGTAGAGGCCCTGGAGAGACTTACATTAACTGATGCTAAGTAAAATGAAACGGAACCAGGGATCATTTACACTGAAAAATAAGATTTATGACAATCAATTCTGATGAAAATGACTCTTTCCAACAATGAAAATGTTTGATGCCAATTCCAATGATCTTATAAAGGAAAGCCATTACACCCAAGAGGGGACTGAGGGAATGGATTCACAACAAAACATTCCACTCTTTTGTTGTTTTTCACTTGCATTTTGTTTTCTTATTTACTTTCTTTTATCTTTTTCTTGTGCAGGAAGGGAATTGTATAAATAAGTTCATATATATATTTGATTTAATATATATTGAGGAGTAGGCGCAGTGCAAACAGGAGTCAGACGCAAAATGCCAGAGCCCCTCAGAAGTGGTTTCTGTGAGTAAATAGAGACCACCTGTGGGCAGGAACCTGGTCACATTGAGATCGCATCATTAACGTGAGGCATCTCCTTCTCTGATTGACGTGCATATGACCTCATAGACCCTATTTAAACTGTGGGATGAGGAAGTAAGTTCTCTTTGACTTGGATGGAGTTCATCAGGAATTCACAGGGAGTCAGCAGGAGATCAGCTAGGCAGGATGTGAACTGGTGAATAAAAGATCTTGGGCTTGCACATGGCTGTTCTTGAGCACTCCATTGTGTATTTAAACCATTGTTCTTATGAATGATGGCCAGAGATCTCTAAGATCTCAGATGGAGAATGGCTGAATAAGTTATGGTATATGAATATTATGGAATATTATGTTCTATAAGAAACAATCAGCAGGATGATTTCAGAGAGGCTTGAGAGACATGAACTGATGCTAAACGAAGTGAGTAGAGATAAGAGAACATTGAACACAATGACAACAAGATTATGTGATGATCAACTCTGCTGGATTTGGCTCTTTTCAACAGTGAGGTGGTTCAGGTCACCTTGTAATGAAGAGAGCCATCTGCATCCATATAGGACTGTGGGGACTGAATGTGGATGGGTATTTTCACCTTTTTGTTGTGGTTTGCTTGCCTTTTGTTTCTTTCTCATTTTTTTTTCCTTTTGATCTGATTTTTCTTGTGCAGTATGTTAAATGTGAAATATGTATAGAAGAATTGTACATGTTTAGCCTAAATTGGACTTCTTGCTATCTAAGGGAAGGGGTAGGGAAAAGGGAGGAAGAAAATTTTGGAATACAAGGTTTTGCAAGTGTGAATGTGGAAAATTATCTTTGCATGTATTTTGAAAATAAAAACAATTATTTTTAAAAAGGAAAAAGAAAAGCCATACTGGAAAAAAAAAGATAAATGTGAATTGAAAAAAGAAACCTCATGTATACCATTTGACCCAGTAATAATCTTACTATGTCAATAAACCAAAGAAATTAGAGGAAAAGGAAGTACAAAAATACCAAAGTACAAAAATGTTAAGGGATCTTTTGTGATGACAAAAAATGGGAAACTGAAGGAATGGTCATCAATTAGAGAATATCTAAACAATTTTGTGGTATAAAATTATGATCAAAGATTACTGTTCTGTAAGAACTGACAAGGAGATGGTTTCAGAAAAACCTGGGAAGGAGCAGAATGAGGACAGCATAGTTACATTAACAATAATATTGTAACAATGATCAAGTGAGAAAACTTAGCTGCTTTGCTTATTAATACAATAATCCAAAACAATTCCAAAGGACTCATGGTGAAGAATAGTATCCACCTCCAGAGAGAGAAAAGTGATGGACTGAGCTCAGATGGAAACATAATTTTTCACTTTGTTTTCTTGCTTTTTGCAACATGGTTATCATGAAATACATTTTGAATGGTTTGAAAGATATATAATATATATCTCATTGCTTGTCTTCTCAGTGGGTAGAAGATGATCTTAAAAGCAGGAAAGAATTTGGAACTCAAAAAGTTTAGGAAATATTAAAAATAATAAATTTTTAAAACTTGTATGATTGGGAAATGTTTAACAAAATAAATAAAACAATTCCACATTGTAAAAAGTCACCCACAATAACTCTCACAGACAAACTTCTTTGAACCCCCAAATTATATTTTCTAACCTGATTAAACATCTTTGAAATGAAGGTTAATCTATTTTTTGAGAAATTTTAAAATGCAAAACTGCCTTGTCTTACAAGAAAAAGTGAGTGATATTCCAAGAGGTTTACTACTCTATGTTCAATTAAAACTTATTCATAATAGTGGATATGTTATTTCTCCCAGATCAGAGACAAGAGTTTTGTTGGGCCTCAAAATCTGACCAGTACTATGGAGGTAATGAAATCAGGTCAAAGTAAATATAAGGAACAGCTTCAAGACAGACTGAAATTAGTCAGTTATATTAGAACTATCTCATTGTAGGGCAGCTAAGTGGCACATCTCAAGTCTGATTTCAGATATTTACTAGTTGTATGACCTGGACAAGTCACTTAACTCCAATTACCTCCTAAAAATAAAACAAAAAGTCACTTTAAGAACTATCTCATTATATTCTACCCAAAATTGTGGGCAAGATAAGTGTAGACAAAATATGTCAGGGTTTGCAAATAGGTCAAATGTAGGGAGAAGATCAATTATATTGTCCTCTCAGCCCAAACCTGGTGATAGTCAAGAAATTACATATCTGAGTCTCTACTTGTGCTTGGAGACATTCTCCTTTTTTGAGGAAGAGGATGATCACTTGGTCACGAATCTGCTTTGTCTTGACACCATAGACTAGTGGATTGACTGCAGGAGGCACAAGGAGATAATAGTGGCAAAGATGATGTGAAGGGATGGGGCACTCTCTTACCAATGCGGTGAGTGAGAAAACTAAATAATGAAGGTAAGTAGGTGATGAGGATAGTGCAGATGTGGGCAGCACAAGTGCCTAATGCCTTAGAGCGGGCATCCTTGGAGGAAAGTCGGAAGACAGCCTGAAGGATCTTGACATAGGACACAGAAATAAGTACAATGTCCATAATTATGACTGAGAGGGCCACAAAGATACCGTAGCTACGGTTTATGTAAGTGTTGGTGCAGGCAAGCTTCACCACAGCCATGTGTTCACAATAGGCATGTTGTATAACATTCTGAGTACAATATTTCAACCGTTTAATGAGTAATGGGCATGGCAAAACCATAATGGCCCCTCGGGCCACACTTACCAGCCCTAGCCTGATGACCAAAGGAGTGGTCAGGATAGTAGCATAATGCAGGGGATGGCAAATGGCAACATAACGGTCAAAGGCCATAGCTACCAAAATAGCTGATTCAATGATGGAAAAGGTGTGGATTAAGTACATTTGGGCCAGGCAGACATCAAATCCAATGACATGAGCATCCAGCCAAAATATGTCAAGCATCCTGGGGGCTGTGGTTGAGGCAATGGCTATATCATCAAAGGCCAGCATACAAAGAAAAAGAACATGGGCTGATGAAGGCTGGATTCTTCTCTTATCACAAGCACAATGAGACCATTCCCCATGAGGGTCAGCACATACAGAAGGCAAACAGGGATGCTCAACCAACAGTGGAAGACTTCTAGACCAGGAATACCAACCAAGAAAAAGGATGAGAAGCTGGAGATAGAGGCATTTACCACCATGGTGGTACCCTTAAGACTGAGCTATGACTCACAGTGAACCCATCCTGAAAAATAGGGACAGAAATGTCAAATGACAATGAACTAATCAAAAGGTCTAAAAATTATTAACTTTCTCAGATTATTCTTCCCAGTGAGAAATAATTCTAGTTTTCCTATCCGCAGATATATACAACTCTCCCTCTGAGGACTTCAGCCCAACTGTAGTGATAATAACAGCTCCCATTTTTCAATGACCTTTTTTCTTTTTCTTTTCCTTTTTCAAAGATAAGTCTCTCTGTAATTCCCTGGGAAATGGATAGGATAGGACTCACCTTTTGTGTTTAAGAAACAAATACAGAAAGGACAAGTGATTGTTTTAAAACTATTAAATGACTAGCAAATGTATGATTAGGAGTAGGATTATTGACTTCTAGAGCAGAGTTCTTTTTCCATTCATCATACCTTGATCTCAAATATGTTCTCTCTTAAATGAGAACATTTTAAAATAATAAAATGATGAAAATTATAACAATAACTTACATTAAAGTGATTTATAAACTTCATTTCATTTGATTCTCACCAACACACACAATGAGGTAAATATTGTAGGCATTGAGCAAACTAAAACTCAGAAATGTTAAAGGAATATATTGAAACACCCAGTAAATTTTGGATGTGGGATTAAAATTGAGATCTCTCTTGACTTTGAATTCACTATTCTACTATATCATACTCATGGCCTCTAAACCCATAAGTGTCCCCATTTACAGTTTGATGCTGAGAAATTATGAAGTATTTTGTAGAAGTCTAAAGTCCTGACCTTAATCTGTCCTCATTGAGTAACTTTAAGTCACTTGTCCTTTTGGCATTTTTCTCCACAATAAAAATGAGAAATCTCAAATTCTGATCTATCAGTTCCATCATGTTTTCTCTCTATCCTAAAGTAGTTCCATGTATGTTCATGTTAGTTTGTCTCTCTCTAATGAAAAATCCTTAGGATATAGTTTCCTTATTTAAAAATCATGTTTTCCTCTCTTAGTCATCTTTTCTATCTCTCTCCTTCCATATAGGATAAGGAATATTGTGAAATCCAGGTTAGCTCCCTGGAGGTCTCAGAATCAGCTGGAGTCAGGATAAGCAAAAGTTCTTGGTCTTTAGGGGGAAAAGTGAAGGGGATCAACAAATGCTACACGCTCTCCACTGGCCTCCCTTCTCCTCGTCCTCCTCCAAAGTGACTCTGGCTTGTCTCACTCCACCCCTTGAATCCCTTCTACAATTATTTGTATACACCAAAAGATCAAGCCAGCATGGTATAGTGAGACAAGTCATTTTTCCAAGCATATGCTAATAGAATATTGTCCAATAGATAATTAGCCTTAAGTGCTCGGTTGTCTGATTCCAGTGCACCTATTCAGAGTGTCAGCCATTTACAAAATATGACTTGTCTTGTCAACAAAACAATCACTAATAGCCTTAACTTCCATAGCCCTAGACTCTTCTCTGATTCCAAGATGGACAGTCTCCTTCTTTCTCCCCCTCGAGCCTGGAATCCTCAGGTTTCTGGCCAAAACAGAAATAATGAGAGCCTAAATAATGACCAAGTGAGACTTTAACTGGGAGCTATATCTTGTCACTTAATTCAGATATCTCTGGAGGAGAGAGTGAAGCTGGTGACTTTGCACAGCCCTTCCTCACTGAAATCCAATTCACTTGCTACTCATGATATCTTTAAGAACAAAAGAAAAACAAAAGACCTATTGTTTAAGACTCAACTAAAATTCCATATTCTCAGCCACGTCTTCCAGAATTATTCTCCAATCCTTAACCAACTGCCAAATGGAAGAATCCCCCTTTCTTTGAAATTCTATTTACCTTTTCTATCTGAGGACACATCCTATTATATATTTTTTCAGTGTCTGTGTATCTTTTTCTTTTCTCAACCTGAGGGAATGTTCTTTGAAAACAGGGACTATATCTTTTGCACCATTGTTTCCCCTGTGATTCTGATACTCAGGAAATATTAATAAATGATTTAATTGTGTCCCTATTCTTCTCCAAATTAATCATCCTAAATTGCATCAACTATTGTCCATATGGTAAAGCTATCAGCCCTCTAGCTTTCGAATTTACTTGTGTGTTACCTAGTTTATCAAAGTCTCTCATAAAGTTTGACAACTGGAACTGTACCCAGAGTTCCAGATAAAAGCTGAAAGAGAAAGAGAAAAGCAGAACTATATATTCCTCTCTCTGGACATAATACAATTACTGCAACCCTTTAGAAGTGATTTGTTGTTGTCATTTTTCAGTCATATTCAGCTCTTCATGATCCCATTTGGGGCTTTCTTGATGGAAATACTATAGTACTTTGCCATTTCCTTCTCTAGTTCATTTTACAGATGAAGAAACTGAGGCAAAAAAGGCCTGGATGACAATTAACGAGTGTCCAAGGCCAAATTTGAATTCAGGGAGATGAATCTTTCTGCCTTCAGACCAGACACTCTATCTTGCTTATCACCTAGCTGGAACATTAAAAATGATACCATGTTGCTTACAAACTTTATGTGAAATTAAAACCGGAGTTCTTTTTTGTGAATTTCTTTCAAGCCAGATAAACACAATCTTGTAATTTTTCTTGGACTGGATCCTGATTTTTTTTTTACTGAAGGAACCTGGTGAAACTACACCCTCCACCAATACAAATACTCACCAGTCTTGGATAAATACCAGGAGCACCAAGATTTTAATTGACTTCCCTAGAGTTACATACAGTTGGTATGTATCAGAGATCATTCTTAAATCCAGATCTTCCAGATTTTTGAACAGTTTTTATCCATTACAGGCATGCCCTCTTTTATTGCATTTCACATTATTGAGCATCACAGCATTATGGACTTTACCAGTTGAAGTTTTGTGGCAACCCAACATCAAACAAGTTCCACCTTTTCAAAAGTATGTGCTCACATTGTGACTCTGTGTGACATTTTGGTCATTCTCACAATATTTCAAATTTTTCATTATTATATCTGTTATAATGATCAGTGATCTTTAAATTGCAGTTGTTTTGGGGATGTCACACACAGCACCCATATGAGACAGAGAACTGAATCAACAATACATGTTATATGGTCATTTTATTCTTTATCCCTCTCTTCAGACTTCTCTATTCCCTGAGAAATAACAACAATGAAATTAGGCCAATAAATTACCCTACAATTTCCTTTAAGTGTTCAAATGAGAGGAAGAATCAATCTATGTGGCATACTTCATTGTTGTCTTATTTTTAAAAATTGCCACAGCTACCCCACCCTTAAGTAGCTACCACCCTGATCAGCTAGCAGCTATCACTAAGGAAAGACCCTCCATTGTCAAAAAAAAAAAAAGTTACAACTTGCTGAAGGTTTAGGTGATAGCTTTTTTAGTAATAAAGTCCTTTAAAATAAATACATAATATGTATATATATATATATATTATATCTCAAATTGTTATATGTCATTATATAACAACATAAAATATATATCTGATACATATTTTATATGTGTGTTCATATATATATACATATATATATATATTTCACTTAATATATGACAATGTAGTATAACTTATTGGGAAATCCAAATAGATATACATAAACTGGAAAATAAAAAACTTCCTATGACTTGCTTTATAGTGATGGTCTCGAACCTAACCTGCAATATGTTTGAAATATATCTGTACTCTACTTGGTCTCTTTTAAATTTAAAAATGCATTTATATTTACAATTATTGTTTTCAAATAAATTATCAAAGCAAATTGTTAGAATTTTTGATGTTGCAGATTTCTTCAAATTCTGAACTTCTCTATCATGTAATTTCCTCTCTATGTGTTTTTGCTAGTGCCATTCTCATAATAGGAAAATAAACTTTTTTCCTCTCTCTATCCCCTCATACTTCAAAGTCAAGCTAAAATTCTACCTAGTCTATAAAGCCTTCCTTGACCATTCCTATCCCCATAAGTGAACTCTCTCCTTGTTTTGAAATTCTCATGCATTTACATAATCTGGACAATTTACTTGACAAGCATTCTCATGTTACCCAGGAACATCTCTCCTCTTGTTTGGGATTCTATAAAACTAATGGATTATATAGCTGATGGCATTTTTATGTTTTATCTCCCCTACCAGAATTTTATTCCTTAAGGGTAATTCATTCATAACTCATTCATCTCAGGAGTGTCCAATACTCTGCCTTTTGCAGAGTTTGTTAGCAGAATAAGATACGATGGCTATCCCAGACATTTTCTAATTAGCACATGAAATTGGCCACAATCCTTTCCTATACCTGTCCTCTTAAATATCATTTATCTGTGGTTACTGATTATATTCTTTTCCCAAAACACAGGCACACAGGCACACATATGTACATACACAAACACATATACATTAGACAGGACGGAAATATTGCACTATCTCTAGATATTCTCTTTTAGAGAAAATGTATTTTGTGCAGTTAGTTGAACAGTGGATAGACTGCAGGACTCAGAGAAAGGAAAACCTAACATCAAATCTAGCCTCTTGTGTTTACAAGCAGTGTATCCCTGGCAAATCGTTTAATCTCTATCTACCTTAGTTGCAAGATCTAAAAAATGGGAATAGTTATAGCACTTATCTCACAAAGTTATTGTAAGGATAAAATGAGATTTGCACTTATGGTACTATATAAATGCTTTTTTAAAATAATATCAACAACAACAATAATAATGATTTATATTATAATATAAATAATGAGCTGTGTCTGTCCCTGATGGTTGATTTCCTATAAGCACCTTACCTCAGAGTCTCTGCTGAAGTACGGAAGTCAGACACAGGTTTCATTGTGCTTAACTGTCACTCCAGCTCAAAGACCCATCTGCTGGATCTTCCTACAGGATGATCAATGCACAGCATAAACACATCTCTAAATAAATGCTGAATTCCTGAAAACAAACCTTTGACCCAGCTTTTGCTCTGGCCCCTACCTGACCCCCTACACTCAGAGCATTCCTCAACCTCACTTGAGGAAAATAATGTAAATACAAGTGAAAGAGCTGTGAACTAGAGTTCAGAAATCTGAGTTCTATTGCAATGCTTCCCCTAATTTTTTACTATGTAAGACCAAGCAAGACATGACCCTCTCCTAGGTATCAGCTTTATCAATTATAAAAAGAAATGGTTGAATAAAGTAATTTCTAATGCCCCTTTCTAGATCTAAAATCCTATCTAATCTGTCCAATTCTAGTCCTTGACTCGGACATTAGATTATTTCTCCAGACCAATCACTGAACACACATCCTGTGCCTTTTTCTGCTGTTGGTTTCACTATATTCTCATCTGGAAATATGTAGATCCAGATAACTTTGATGTCCACTTCTTAAGTTACTCACCAAATATAATAAGAACTAATTCTTGAACAAACAAAAGGGACTTCTCCACTTGAGTTGGCTGAGATGCTTTCTTTATGATAAGGTCTGTTCCCTCAAGATATAGTTTCCAGGGCAGCAGGAAGGTTCTGAAATCTCTGGGACATTGGTTTACTCCCCATCCAAGGACTTTTGTTGGCATGTACAATCTCAGTAAAAAGAAAAATAATGGAAAGTGGCAGGCAGGTATTCTAGGACTAGACTTTCTAGAGGGGCTTCATTTCTCTTCACTACCCAGATTTCAGGCAGGAAAAGTCCCTCCCCTATTCTGGTCCTTCAGCTAAGGATGGCTCTTCTGTTCCTCTGACTCATACAAATGGAGCCACCCCTTTCCATTCTGAATAGTCTTCATGAGCCCATGTCTCTGGACAGGGAGCTTTGCTTGATTCTACATGCTCCATGCTTAACACAGTGCTTCAAACATATTAAATAATAAATGTTAAATTGAGTTAAATTCATCAGAGGAAAATCCCAGAATTCTAGGCATATTATGATGAAGCATAAGATGAAGAAAAGAAGAGACAGAGGTTGGAATAGAGACAGAGATTTCACACTCAATCAGTCTTTTCTGGTCTCCTTTGCTGAACTTTTGTGCAGCTCATAACCACTTGTCCCCTAAGGCTCTGTCCCGGGTCTCTTTCTCTTATCCCTCTATACTATTTTGCTTGGCAATATCATCAACTCCCATGGGTTCAATTATAATCCCTATGCTTATAATCTTCAGATCTATTTATCCATCTCTAACTTCTCTCCTGACATCCTAGTTACATATTACCCAGTATCAAGTGAATATCTTCAGTTGAAGTTTCCCTAAATATCTCTAATTCAATATGTCCAAAACAATTCATTTTCTTTCTTCATATATCACCTCCCATCTCTAATTTTCCTTGTTACTGTCAAGGCTGACACCATTTCCCCAGTCACACAGACTCAGAACATCGATGCTGCGCTCAGTTCTGTTTCCAAGTCTTATCATGTCTACATTCATGGAATATTTTATGGATATCTCCTTCACTTTACTCATATATCCACTATTCTGGTACAGACTCTTGTCACCTAATTTCTGGACTGTTACAGTAGATTTCTAATCAATCTCCCTTGCTTTGTGTATTTTTCTGCTCCAATCCATCTGGCATTCAGCTGTCAAACTGATCCTCCTAAAGTACAGGTCTAACGCATCATGCATTCCTTCTCTCATTCTGCAAACATCAGTTACTACCTCTAGGATCAAATGTAAAATCATTTCTTTAGATTTTAAAATGCTTTTCAACATGGATCTTTCCTACTTTTTCAATCTTCTTACACTCTACTCTGCTCCATGTCATTTATAACATAGTGACATTATAATGCAGTAGCTTTGACCTTTTCCATATTTTTCATACTGTCTTTCCACTGGCTGTCTCCCATACCTATAATGTTCTACTTATCTCTGCCTCCTGAATCCAAGATTCTTATGCAACTTAAATCCTATCTTCTTGAAAGGTCTTTCCATTCACCACTATTGGTAGCACTTCCTTCTGAGAATACTCATATGCATTTATATACTGCTGAATGTTTGTTGTTTCCATGTTTCTCTCATTAGAATATCTCTTCTTAGAAAGGACCATATTGAGTCTTAGTATAATGTTGAACAAATCAAATATTTAAAATTTTATTGACTGTGACTGACTATGATATAGTTCTGTTCAGTAGTACTAATTGAATATTGAACACTCAAGTTTCAGGTTTACATTCTAATATTCAAGTATACAACATATCATACATTCTTCAAGTCCATAGATATTGTTGTGTAGGAGAAAAGGACAGACCCTTTCTGAAACACAAACAATCTTAGTTTCCATCTAAGATGAGACTACTTCCTAGGACCCAATCCTTTTTTCTCTAACAAAGGAATAGTCATTCACAAAATGTGGGACTTTTAATTCACATCCAGTTCAAGCCAGATAATATTCTCACTAGTTCCACTAAATCCCAATGATTTTATATGTCTCTCATTCTAGGACTTCAAACCCTGCAAATCTATTACACACTTCATCCCAAATTTCAGGAAAATATAGAAGAATATCTTTTGATGTAGAGTGGCTAGTTTCCTTTAAAGACATAAGAAGTTAGTCCTTAGAATTTAGTAAGTCAGAGTTCTGGCTAAGTCAATATTATGCTTTCTTTCACCTGAGACATAAGGCCAGTCTCTGTGAATTGTAACAGCAGCTAGATGGTACTGTGGCTAGAACACTGACTTGGAAGTCAGGAAAATAATGAATTCTAATTTGCTCAGACAACTACTAGCTGTGGATATTTGCAAGTCACTTAACTTCTATGCCTCAATTATCTCAATTATAAAATTAGTATAATAATAATATCTATCTTAGGCTCATTAAGAGAATCAAATGAATTAACATATATTAAGTTGCATACATTAAAGTACCATATAAAGGCTAACTATTATCATTGTTATTTTGTGACTGAGTTTAGGCAGAATCACAAATTGCTGCCCTGATTAAAGTAACCATGAGGGATGGGAAGGAGAAAAGTGTCTATATTTTAGCAAGTGTATCCTTAAGTATATCAGCTAGTTGGCATAATAAATAGAATGTTAGGTATGGGTCAGAAAAATTCCCTTTCTAAGTTCAGATCTGGCCTCTGGTCCTTACTAACTGTGTGACCTTGGGCAATGTCTCAGGTGCTCACCTGTAAAAAGATCTAATCCTGTAAAGGTGACTGATCAGAGCAATACAAGCTTAGAATGCTTTACCACAGGTCAGACACAAATCGTCCACGTGAATATTTGAAATGGAGACATCCCTAAATTTGAGCATCTCACATTTCTTTTGAGCACTGTAGTTCTGTTTTGCTCATAGAACACAGTGCCTTGTTTGATGCAGGAATACCATGCTGGATGGTCCTGTACTAATTTCTCTCATGTCATGAAATCCATTCCAAAGTTCCTCAGAGAGAATTGTCCTTGTATTGCTTCTTTTGATCTCTTATGAGAGTTTCCCTTGCATAAATTACCTGCAATATAGTCTTTTAGACAAATGTATTTTTGGCATTCAAATGTGACTTGTCCAACAGAGTTGCACTCTCTGCAGTAGAGTTTGAATGCTTGACAATTTAGTTCTAGAAAAGACCTCATTGTCTGATATCTTATCTTGCCAGATGATCTTCAGAATCTTCCAGAGACAATCTGAATAGAAGCAATTCTGTTTTCTGGCACGGTATTGGTAGACTGTCTAGTTTTCATGGTATACAATGAAGTCAGCACAGCAGCTCTCTAAGGATTCAGAAGTCTAAAGCCTCTTTTCTGGTACACTTATCTTTGGAGTCTATTAAACAAAGTCATCTGCTTCATTCTCTCTTCCAGAGTCATCAAAATCTAGTACAAAACAAAGTAAAGATGAGTGGTCAGTGCCTTGAAAGGGTTAACATTGGCTTCTTTGATATCTAAGCTCTAAGTGCCTGATTCAGCTACCTGCATGATCATTGAAACAAATCCTTTTCATCCACCTATTCACTTGCTTGGAGTAAATACCTTTCTAACTCACCAGAGAATATGAGACCCCTCAGTCACTCTCACCCTGATTTAGCCCATATGCTAAAATGGTTACCATAGTGTGGCTGCTGTAAATGCTTGCTACACAGCTTCTTGGAATCATAAGGGAGAATTGGTAAATCAGTGGGACATCAAGGTAGGAAAAGTCTTGAAAAGACCCTCCCAGAAGAGGTATTAATCTCTTCTGGACACTCCCTATAATTTTGGCATTTGAATTGAATCTTAAAGGAAGAGAAAACTTTGGGAGGTAAAAATAAGAAAAGAGTTTATTATTCTACGTTTGTGAGACAAGTGGTGCATAGGATTAGAGATGAAAGATGAAATGGGAGTAAAGAATAGAGAAGATTGGTTGGTATGGATTAATGAATATAGTAAGTAGATAAGCAGGAAGATTTCAGAAAAACCTGAAAAAAATTACCTGAATTGATGGTAAATGGAGTAGAACCAAGAGAACACTGTACACAGCAATAATGTGACTGTGATAATCAACTTGGCTCTTTCCAACAACGAGATGATTCAAGCTAATTCCAATAGATTTGTAATGAAAAACATTATCTGCATCCAGAGAGAAGACTAAGGAGAATGAATGTGAATCACATTGTGAATACCACAGCATAGTACTTTTACTTTTTTTGTTGTTAGTTTGCTTGGATTTTTTTCTTTCTATTTTTTCCTTTTGATCTGATTTGTCTTGAACATATGTGAAAATATGTTTAGAAAAATTGTATATATTTAACTTACAATGGATTACTTGCTGTCTAGGGAGGGAGAAAAGGGAGGAAATGTGGAACAAGTTTCCTAAAGACTATCTTTGCATGTATTTTGAAAATAAAAAGTCATTATTATGAAAAATGCTTTTAAAAAGAATACAGGAAGTGGAAAATATTCAGTGAAGAAGGAAAAGTAGGCTGGGATACGTAATAAAGAATTTTAAAAGCTAAACAGAGAAGTCTGTATTTTAAGTAGAGGTGATTAGAGTCTGAACTAACTCTAGGTGTATAGAAAATGGCTGGGTGTGAAAGAGACTGTGAAAGTAGAAATGATAAGATTTGGCAGCTGACTGGATATAAGGGATGAAGGAGAGAGAGGAATCGAATGTAATGTCATTATTATGAGCCCAGGACATTAAAAGTAAGATGATTCCCTAAACAGAAATGAAGAAATTTGAAAGGAAGGAAAATTTAAGAAGATAATGAGGTCAGTTTTAAACTTGTTTAATATAAGATATGTATGGGACATACAATTCAAGGTAACCAGTTGGCAGTTAGTTCTGGGAGATTGAGGTCAGGAGAAAGGATATCCTATCATCTCCATAGAAAGCATAGTTAAATTCATAGGAGCTCAGTGTTACCAGAGTATAGAGAGATAAGAGAAAAGACCAGGGAAAAAATTTGAAAGTCACCCACTTTCAGGAATCATGTTAACCAGCAAAAGAAATTTGGAACTGGATGATACCAAGAAGTAAAGGATTAAAGGACATTTTTTTTTTTTTGCCAAATTGTGCTAAATAGACTAATGAGTGACTCAATATGGTAGCTTGATAAAATTCTAGATTTGGAGAGAGAGGGAGAGACTATATATATTTGTATGTGTTTTTGAGTTATGAATGTGTAGACACATATATGTAAAGAGAATAATTCTTCAATAAACTCACTGGAAAATACACTATGAATGTAATTGTCCATTTTTCCAAGATAATAATCCTTTTTTCATGCCCTGAGGACTTCAGTTCTGATTATAGAATGCTCTATTCCTAATTCCCCAGTCTCCATCTCTCCTTTGCCCAGGATTTAGCTTAATCTCAAGAGATTCCTTACCTCCCTTCCATCCCCAGAGCCATTCTGAGCATAGGGATGCATGGGAATCAAGCTATTAGCTTTCAGGCCAGGTGCTACCTTATATTCCTATGAACTCCAAGAAAGAGAAGCTAGAGTCCATAAAAACCTCCAGGCTAGTGGTATTGCTGGTCCAGTTTTTGCTGATCTGTCCCTGATGAGTCTTGGGGAATTGTAGTGAACAAAGTTGGGATTTAGGATTAAGAATAAATCTTGGCTCACTGATCAAGGTTAAAATCAAGGTGAAACTGAGGGAAATGCCCTTTATAAAAATCTAGAATTATTTCTCTAGCTGGTTATGATTAGAAGGTTCCTATTAATGGTTTCTTCTGCTAATCTCTGACTGAGTGGAGAAAGAAGGAAAACAGGACTGTACAGGGACTCTAGGACTGCTCTAGGTGAACATGGAAGCCAATGGTGGCTAGTATATGGAATGATAAGAAATTAAAAAGCATTCAAACAGAGCAATACTTCCATGGATTTCCAGTTCCTGCCTTGCTCTGGCCTCTTTCTTTTTCAATAATTCGCTTACCATGATAGGTATTTAATACCTCCACTGGCCTCCATTACCTCCAATGTCTATACCATCAAAGAAAAAGTTACTGTTTTTTGATGCCTGAATTCTCTTCCACAATACCCAGTGATCCATTCCACTATCCAGAGTCTGAAAAATTTTATGGAAGTCTAAAATAAAGAATTTGATTGAAAAGATGAATAGATGCAGTTGGTGGAAAGAAAGGAGAAAAGGGAATATATACTAGGAAGAAATCCAAAACAAGTGATGATAATAATAATAACTACAGTTTATATAGCACTATCCCAGGCACTGTGTTAGGAGTATTATGATTAACCCCTCTGATGCTCACAAAAGCCCTGGAAAGTAAGTACCATCATAAATCCCCATTTTACAGATAAGGAAACTGAGGCAAACAGAAGTTAAGTGACTTGTTTAAGGTCACACAGCTAGTTAGTATCTGAGGTTGGATGTGAATTCAGGTCAGGAAGATCTAGCACCCTATCCACTGTGCCATCCAGTGGGGAAAAAGATAAAGAAACAGGGTAGAGAGAGAAAAGAATCATTGAAGGAAAATAGCTGTATTGAGATGAAAATATAGCAGTTAATTGTGTAGCAGAGATGGGGACATCAGGAATTAGGACTCCATAAGAAAGACTGGAAATTTGCTTGGTACTGGTGTCAGAGATTAAGACTCAGATTTTGTTGCTGAGCTAGGGATCCCCAAAGAAAACATAGGACACTTTGAACAGCTAGGAAAACTTCAAAGAATAAACCATCTCCTCTCCTCAATTCCCAGTCTGAGTCCTAGATGCAGAAGACACTGAGCCCTACTAAGTGATATTTTTATTAACCATCTACTCTTATCCCACATAAACCTTGGTGTCCAATTTAATGAGTTAACATGCAAAGAAGCACAATTCTCAACCAAAGCTTATGTGTCCACTAACTATATCTATTCCCAACATCATTTGCCCATATAACTGTATTTCACACTTCTAGAACTTGTAGAATATTACAGCTATAGAGCTACAAAGTGGTAAAATGATTAGATTGAAACTCCTT
>NC_045428.1:536226222-536287887 GCF_902635505.1 Sarcophilus harrisii
AATATTAAGAAATAGAACTGGATGATGTATAAGGTCTCTTCTACAGCATACACTTTATGCTTACATGATCCTATAAGTTCTGGCTTTGCAAAGAAGAAGTTTGTGGATTTATAATCTATTGGACAAGTATGTCAAACAGAAATCACAAGACTTGTGTTCAAATTCCTGCCTTCATACTTTCTATGTCATCCTGGGCAAGTGATTTAATCTTTCTGAGATACCATTTCCTTGTTTGCAAAATGAGAATAATATACTGTATTGAGGTTTTAGGAACATCAAAGGAGGTAAGGTATTTAATGCACTTTGCAAACTTATAAACATACTTTAAATATGTTATTATTCTTCAAGGAAGGGCAATGATCTTGGGACATCTACATAGAATAAAGGTTGCCAAGAATGGAGTCAGGTTGAAGAAAGAGTAGATAATGTTGACCTGTGTTATTCCATAAATTTCAATTTTTTCAGAGTCGTCAAAGCATGTGTGAGTTTGAGGTTTGCAGTCTGAAGGAAAAATCACTTAATCTTTCATTAAACAAAGCCAGTGGTCTCTAATCAGTTTTTATCAATATACGTTTGTAAGAAACTTTTTAACATCTTTCCAGGTATATTTATATTTACCCACTTATATGGGTAAATATAAATAAAATTACATGTGAGGATGTAATTTTAAATGATTAAATGTATTTTATTCAAAGATGATTGTATTTCAGTACTAAAGATGTACTTCTGTACTAATAATTACATACACTTTAAACTTACCCAAACAGAGAAATGGTAAAAACTCAAGGTAAAGCTTAACTATTCAATCCAAGAATCAATAGGGAAGTCCATTGGGATTGATTTTTTAAAAGGAATATAGGTTATGTAAACTGAATTTTAGGAAAACCGCTTTGAAAACTCTTTGGAGGATGGAAAAACTTGCAACAAGAAGATCTATTAGGAGATTCTTCTTATTGTTACTGTTATTGTCCAGTTGAGAGATGATTACAACCTGAAACACAAAAGTTGTTGTGTGAGTAGAGAGAAGGATAAATAGAGATTAGATTAAAATTGTGGAAGTAGACATAAAAAGACTGGTCAAATGAAAGAAAAGGAATTTGAAGATTACCACCAAAGACCTGAACCTGAGTAACTGACAAGGCAATGCTGTCGCTGATAGAATAGAGAAATGTAGGAGAAGTGTAGGTTTGAGAGAAAAGAAAACAATGAAATCTGCTATTTGGATCACACCTCACCCATTCTTTCTTTATCATTCTGAGCTCATCCTTGCTCCCATAAAACTGACAATATCTTCCTTGTAGTTTCCTCACTTGTGAAGACATATTTTTCACTGTCCCTAACCAAGTAAAACTCCCTTTGTGTTCTCTCTTCCTTACTTAATAATTACTTCTCTTTCTTAGTCCTGTTTCCATATCACTAGTGTATGATGATTCCTACCCAATCTCCTCTCATTTTTCTCCCTTCCCTTTCATATAATCAATCTTTCTCAGGTTCTTGATCCATCTCTCTCTCTCTCTCTGTTCCTCTCTGTCTCTTTCTCTCTCTCTCTCTCTCTCTCTCTCTCTCTCTCTCTCTCTCTCTCTCTCTCTTTCAGACATACACCCTAATCCCCCCAACTCTTAACCTAGAGTTCTGAGAAGTTCCAGGATATAGTGACCTGCAGACTTAGAGAAAAGGTAAGAGATGACTCCACCTGTCTGTTAAGATATAGTCAACTTGGTCATAGAACAGACCATGGGGAGCAATGGTTAAGGAAAAGGAAGTTTATGGATGCAGAATCCCATGAAGAAGACAACAAAAGAAGAAACTAGAAAAACCAGGAAGGATGAGAGACTGAATCCTTTGTTACCACCACTATTCACAATCCTGGAAATCACTGATCATTATATTTTCCCAAAATCCTAGTTTCCTTGTTCATCCATTTAAAGTGAAATCAATGTGACCTCTTTTGTGTTATCCACTCATAGAATAGGAAGAGGAAAAAGTTATTAGCAGAAGCACCCCATTCTGAGTCATTAATCATTTAAAATAAGGAAATAATTGTGCACCTTGAAGAGTCACACCTTCCTATTTTTGTTCCTGAAGGTTTGAGCCAAGTCTTGCCCAGGAATATGATGCTAAGAATGGAAATAGTAGACAGTAGCCTCAGAATTTCACTCTTTCACTTTCTTGCTCTCCTTTCCTCTTTGTTTTTGTTTTTTTTTTTTCTGACAATGGTGCCAGGAAATAATTCAAAAGAGAATTATCCAGTAAAAACAGGTATTACCTTAGCAACTCCCAAAAACAGACACACACACACACACACACACACACACTCCTATACATTATAATTTAGATTCCATCTCAACTGCTACTAACTCTTGATTCCATTTACCACACTATAATCTTTAGACCTCTTCAATTCTGTGATTCAAAGAGTATCTCTCTTATGTCCCATTGGTTTACATTCTTGGCCCATTTTATTCTAACTCAATGACACCTATCCATAACCACCATAACCACTAACCAGCCCATTAAAATAAGACATTTTGGAATTATTTCTATTGATTACATATGAATGTTCCTCAAGTTTCCAATTGTACTGTTAGCTCCTAAATTAAGAAGCAGCATGGTAAAATAGAAAAATAATGTCTCTAGTGTCAAAAGGAAAATTGCATCCTAGCATGTGTTCACTGTGGACAAATCATGTTATATTTCTGCACCTCAATTTCTTCAAACTATAAAAAAAAATGGAGCTGGATTGATTCAATACAACATAGATTTATTAAACACCTACTATGTGCTAAGAACTCCTCTAGAAGACGACTTCTAAGATTCCTTCCACCTCTGTATCTGTGATTCAATGAAAGATTCATATCTTTCCTTTCTACTGTATTTTTTATTTCAAATTGTCACTCAAATTCAAAGACCTAAAATGGCACAGTGTATCTCAGTACAAGCTTAACTTCCTCATCAGACTAGGAGCTTTTTTTAAGGTTAAAGGTGTTTGATACAATGGAAAAATAACTAAGTTCAGAGTTAAAAGATCTAAAATTGAATATTGTATTTCCACTTTTTGGCTGTGGGACCTTAGGTAAATCACTTTCTCGATAACTGTCTCAGTTCTTTCCTCTATAAAGTAAGGAGTAAGTAGGACTAGATGATCTCTAATAATCTTTTCAGTACTAACCTTCTTCAATTCTGTAGCAAAAATCATTCTGACTATATAAATAACATTGGTACAACAGTATTTTCATCATCCAAGAAATTAATTTATTCCAAAAATATTATTAATGCAAGGCCTTGTCGTTTACAGCATAGCAAAACGAAGCCAATAAAATCTGTTCACTTCACAGAAAGCTTTTAAACTGTAAAAGATTATCTGAAACTGGTTTCATTTAGTCTTCTCTTTGCATTCCAATTTGGTCACTCAGTGAAGAGAACAGGAAGAAAGAACATCTCAATCTCTGTCTCTCCATACACAAATATTTATTGCATTATAACAATAGTTCTCCACACAGTTTACCAAGATAAGCTTAAAATAGTACATAATATATAAATATATAAAGGGAGATGTAAGCAAATAAAAGGAGCATGAAAAAATTATCTATCAAATCTATCACTAAGGAAAGAATTTATGAGCAAACAAGAGAAAGGGAGAATCATGGGATATATAATAAATAGTTTTAATTACATAAAATTAAAATGGTTTTGCACAAACAAAACTAATGCAGCCAAAATCAGAAGGAATTCAGGAAAGTGAAGTAGAAAGAAGGAATTTTCAGCAATTACTCTAATACAGGTTTCATTTCTCAAACATTGAGAAAATTGAGTCAGATTTATGAAAATAAGAACCATTACCCCAATTGATAAGTGGTCAAAGGATGAACAGGCAGCTTTTAAAAGAAGAAACCTAAACTGTATATTTATACTTATGAGAAAATGACTTAAATCACTATTAATTAAAGAAATGCTGGATTAAATGCCTATGAGGCACTACTTGAGGACTATTATATGGCTAACATGAAGAAAAGAAAGATGACAAATATTGAAAAGCAGGCAGAAAAATAGGAACACAACTGTACTGTTTGTGATAATTGTAAATTGGTGATTCTTGTAATCATTTAGAAACTGTGTCCAAGGCTATAAAATTATACATACCCTTAGTCTCAGAAACACCAATAATGTCTATATAACAAAGAGATCAAAGAAAAGGAAAAGGACCATGTGTACAAAAATATTTATTGAAACCTTTAAATAATAACAAAGAATTGGAAACTGAATCAATACCAATCAACTGGTGAATGGCTAAGCAAGCAATGGTTTGATTATCATCAAATACCACTATGCTATAAGAAATGACAAGGAGAAATAATCAGAAAAATCTGGAAAGAACTACATGAATTGATATAAAATTAAGTGAGGAGAAATAGAAAATAGTTGTCTATGCATTATATTAACACTAAAATTGCAGTATTATAATAATCAAGTCAGAAAGAATTAACTACTTCAATCAATACATGTTACAGGATTTGACATGTATTATTGATATATTCTTTCTCTTCTCAGTGTATTGTGGGGGGTGGCATTAGGAAAGAGAAAGAATTTGTAAATCAGTTTTTAAATGAATGTTAAAAATAATAAATTTAAAATATATACATAATTGAAAAACATTTAACAAAATAAATGAAAACTTACTACAAAATATATTTAAAGAATCATATATAAAAACTCATAGCTACAAACTTTTTAAAACCCTAAAATTGAATTTCTAATCTAAGTAAAATCTTCCAAATAAAGGCTTCAGTTTGAACATATGATAAATTATTTTTTAATTTGTCCAAGTTTCTTTTTCCATACATTGATATAGTCACTATTTCTTAAAATTTTGATTATGGTAATTGTTTCCTAAATTTAAAAATACTTTTATACCTGGCATGAATCCAAAACTGTCATAATGGGCCATTTTTGATATATTAATGTAATTCCTGTCTTTAGGATTTTCTTTTTAAAATTTTGCATCAATACTCTATAATGATACTGATCTACAGTTTTTTTTTTTTTATTTTTCTCTATCCATACTTAGTATAGGTGTCAGGACTATTTCATAAAATGAGTTTGGTAAAGTGTTTTCTTTTCTAAACTTTGTCTTTCAGATAATAGGTTAGTCTTCCATTTTTATTCCCTATAATTTCCTTTTAAGTATCTCCCTCATCCTTTGATCCCTCTGCTTTCCACTGCTGCACAGAGGCTCCAGAGTTGAGCTGTTTAGTGCCTTCTATCTTCTCCCATTGAGCATATGGAGCTAAGTTCAGCCCAGGTCCTTACCTTGAATAAATTCAAAGAAAAGATCTGATCCTAGCCAAGTTTATGCCAATCTTTTTATTCCAGTTATATACTCCTGTGTATGCTGTGGCTATGAAATATCATTCACTACCATTTCCACTTCCAAATACCCTCCATTTCCTTTCCTTCACTGAGGAAATTCAGAGTCTCTCATCTCTTGTAAAAGGAGAGGACCGAAAGGCATTTACTAAAACCTAAAATACAAAGCAAGCTTCAGTAGTTGTTCTTATGAAATAGATTTGAGTGGCCTGATCCCAGAAGAGTGATAAAGACTGACTCCAGAGTCATGGGATCTGGGTTCAAATCCCACCTCAGATGCATATTTTCTTCAGTTGCCTTTCTCAGATCACTTAACTTCCCTGGGTCTTGGTTCCCTCCTCTGTAAAATGGTGGTTCAGGAGTTTGGACTAGTTAGCTTTTGAGGCTTCTTCCAACTCTATGTCTATAATCTACCTAATGAAATTGCTAAGTAGAAAAGGGCTTTTCAGTCTTATCATACCATTGGAATGCTAGCTATGAGTGTTCAGATTGCATTTCTACGGTGTATATCCTATTTAAAATATTAGTCTTCCAGACTGAGCCCTAATTGTCTTTTTGTTTTTCTCAGGAATAAGGCAGCTTTAACACATGACAAGTCTTGGACTGCATATCTTGGTCAGCTTGTTTATAATTACATTCGTGCTAGACTTTTGCCTAATTTTCAAACCCTTTCAGCTAGGAAGCCTATTAGAAAAAAAGGAAAATGAGACTTTCATTGGGAGAGAGAAAGACCGAGAGAATCCTCCAGTCTTTTTGGAGCTTTCTGGAGAAACACAAGTGGAATTAAGCCCCAAAGTAAAAATAAAATCTTTAATCCACATCATAATGCCTTCCATTCAAAAAGTTGGCCCGTCCAAAAAAAAGGTAGAACTTGCCCCATTCTTCACAATCTCCTCAACAATTTATTGACCCCTTGCTTGATCTCCTTTGTTCGGACTCCATAGACAATCGGGTTCATTGCTGGAGGGATGAGGTGATGCAGAATGTTGAGCAGGATGGGGACATCATGAGGAATTCTTTTTCTGGCTACGTTGGTGATGACCAATACCAGTAAGATGGTGCTGAAAAAGAGAATAAGGATGAAATGGGAGCCACATGTGCTCAGAGCCTTGGCTGCAGCCCCTTCTGCTTTGATCCTTAGTACAGCCCTAAGGATAAAGGAGTAAGAGAGGATGATGAAGATGAGGTCAGAACCCAATAGAGTCCAGCCAGTCACAAATTGGTAGATCCGATTGAAAGTGATGTCATCACAGGAAAGTAAAGAGACAGACAAGTTAGTGCAGATGCAGTTCTTGATGATGTTGTCTCCACAGTAATTGAGCTGGGCAGAGAGAATTGGAATAGGCGCAGTAAGGAGAGCATTCCTAGCCACAATGAAAATGGTGGCCTTGACCACAAATTGATTCGTGATGATAGCTGGATAATGTAGCGGTTTGCAGATAGCCACGTATCGATCATAGGCCATGACAGTGAATGTACAGGACTCCATAGTGAGGAAGCTATTCATGATGTACATCTGGAGGAAGCAGGCAGGAAAACTGATGGGTCTGAGATCAAACCAGAAAATGGCCAAGACCTTAGGGATGACAGTGATACAGAGAACAATATCCAGCAGAGATAGTATGCTAAGTAAATAGTACATGGGTTCATGCAAGGATGCTTCTAGCCTTATAGTGAGGAGCAATGTAGCATTGGCCCCCATGGCCAATAAGAACAGCAGGCTCAGGGGCAGGGAGAGCCAGTGCTGCCAGCTCTGGTAGCCGGGGAAACAGATAAGGAGGAATTCAGAAGGCAAAGGAGAGGAGCTGTTGCCAATGAGTGCCATGAAGCGGATCCTGAATTGGGCAGCTTTCCTCTCTGGATGTTTTCCTCACACAGGGCCAGTAGTTGGTTTTCTAGGTAATATGTTCATCTTAGATTCTGGAAGGATATGACATCTCATTAAGCAGGGAAAAACCTTTATACAATAGCTTTTCTAATTGAAAGAGAAATGGTTTGAGCACTTCCCACTTCATACATGAGTAGGGTACTATCTCATCTCCTCTCCCAGTAAAATTTTGCCCCTTCACAAAAGCCTAAACTCTAAATTCATAATAGGGACAAACATCTAAACTAAGAGGGAACTAGACAAGAAATGCCTTCTGTGGGTAATCAGGTGAAAGGTGATTCAATGATGAAAGTCACCATTTAGTGTCTGTCACTCAGGCTTCAAGGATCAGATTCAATTGAGAAAAAAGCAATGGAGGTCTTTTTGGAGAAAATTACCTGCTTAAGAATTGAAAACCTGCTAAGAGTGACAAGGATCACCTCATCTCATACCCCCACATTAAAACGAGATAGCACAATACTAAAAGAAGATACTACTCTCTATGGAAATAACACAAGTGCCAAAATAAAAATACCATAAAGTAGAATATGAATATTGATCAAGGACCAAAAAGATGGTAGACTAAATGCATTTTCCCTAGTCTACTTTCATACCAAAAACAAAATTATGTTTTGACTTAGAATAATCATAGCTGAATTCACAAATAGAACTCCACAAAAGTAAAATCTTTATTAATAGCAGAAAACACTAATGTCTTATTCTTAAAGTATTCATTCAATCTTTCTTCCACAGTAGCTTCTACTTATCTTCTGGTAGAAATGCACAAAGTAACTTAAGGTCCTATGCCTAAATCTTATATTGGAATTCTATCTTGCTTTTGAGACTTTTCAGCATGTATCCCTCTCTGCCTAACAGCAGCAGAGGATGATGCTGTTCAGTCAATTGAGATCAAAGGAGGGGAGGGGAAGATTTGTCACCAGAATCAAGCATAATATTTGCAAATACTACCAAATAAAGGAAATATAAGAAAGTAAATAAGCAAAATTGACAAGTAAATAATAAGTAAGGAAATTAATTACTTTATGCATTAATAATATGTAAATTATTAAGATAATAAATTAATTATTACTTAATTAATAAGGAATCACTTTTCTTTATTAAGAGAAGGAAAGAGGAAGAAATTGAATGACCTATGGGATAAAAGCAATAAGAAATCATTAGAAATTTTTTGTTTTCAAAAATCTCAAAATTAAAAATGAAAATCTCTTCTTCACATTACATAATGTTAAAGAGGTAAAGTTGGATTTTTAAAAAGGGAAGGAGGAGGGATACAGTAGGAAACATAAGTGATGTAAAAAAAAGCTATCATTATTTAAAAAAAAAAAGAAGAAGAAAGAAAGAAAGAATGCATTAGAAAGCCATGAGAGCTATTCATTTGCATTAAGTCTTGAAAAATGAAGCTAGATTTCAAAAATAAAAAGTACTATCAGAGGTAAATCCGTGAGTACATATACCAGAGCTAGACAAATCACTTCTATTGCTTGGGTCATACACACATAAATGTTTTGTTTTTATGAGACCTCGTGTGTGACAGGATTTAAAATCTGATACTACTTAGTATCATACTAAGAGCATAGGAAGAGGTTACTAATCAAAACTAGATAATTGATTTTTGTTCACAGCAGCTAAGATCCTTCTTTTGGCCAGATGTATGCCAGGGTACTCCTAAGATATGGTCTAGTAAACCTCACCCAAGATGGGCAAAATAGAAGTGATTCATAGTATTGTTGCTTAGCCCTTCCTCATTTAATTATGAACCTCCCAGGAATCTTTAACATGGAAGAGACTTTAGAAATCACCTATTTCAAATGACCAGCAGGATGATTTCAGAAAAGCCTGGAGAGACATGAACTGATGCTGAGTGAAATGAGCAGGACTGGGAGATTATTATATAATTTAACAACAATACTATATGATGATCAATTCTGATGGACGTAGCCCTCTTCAACAATGAGATGAACCAAATCAGTTCCAATAGAAAAGTAATGAATTAAACCACCCACACCTAGCAAAAGAACTCTAGGAGATGACTATGAGCTACTATATAAAATTCCCAATCCCACTGTTTTTGTCCACCTGTACTTTTGATTTCCTTCACAGGCTAATTGTACACTATTTCAAAGTCCAATTTTTTTTTACCGCAAAATAACTGTTTGGACATATATATATATATATATGTATATTGTATTTAACTTATACTTCAACATATTTAACATGTATTGATCAACCTGCTATCTGGGGGAAAGGGTGGGGGGAAGGAAGGGGAAAGTTGGAACAAAAGGTCTTGCAATTGTCAATGCTGAAAACTTACCCATGCATGTATCTTTTAAATAAAAAGCTATAATTAAAAAAAGAGGCAACTAAAAAAAAAGAAAGAAAGAAAGAAAGAAAGAAATCACCTATTTCACTCCCTGTCTTATCTGCTGAATGCGTTCCCTCTACAACATTTCAGACAGGTATCCATGTAGCATCTCCTTCAAAATTTTCATGGTCTGTTGCTATATAACTCTGTTGTTTTCAAAGAGTATGCTTATATGGAACCAAAATCTGCCTGTGGTTTCAATTCCTTGGATGTAATTTTGACTTCTGGAGCTATGTAGAACAAGTGCATGAACCTGTGATGTCTAGCTTACATCTTCTCTTCTTCAGGTAAGGTGTCCCCAGGAAAAGCAGTTCTGGATTTGGAAGCAGACTTGGATTCAAATTAAATGCCAATGCTACTACTTAATGCTTAAAAGACTTTTTAAAGTCTCTAAACCTCTTTGGGCCCCAGTTCTCTCCTAGGAAAAAAGAAAGAATTTAGATTAAATGATCTCCAAAGTAATTTAATTCAATTTTTTGATTCTATGATGCTACTAAATTTTCAAAGTTCTTGTGTGAAAATCTGATATTTAATAGGGAGCTTACAAGTTAATTTGTCTAACCACTTAATACAAAGGAAAATCTCTTCTAAAGCATTCCTAACAAGCTAACATATAATAGACAGTTGAGATGGTTGTTACCAAGCTCGCTGTGATGCTGATGACTCAGAGTAGCCCATAATTCCTAGATCTGTAGTCAACTCTGAGAATCTTACTGTGGCTGCTATGGATCAGGACACAGAGTTTCTTACTCCACTTGATAATTCTCTTTACCTCACCCTAATACTTGCTCCTACAAAGAGAAAAGATTCTATTGTCTGTTCACCTTCACTTCTCTCCTTTATCCTCCCCTTTGACTCAGAGAAAAAGATCTGAGCTAGAGTCTTGCCATATAAACCATACACTTTCAGGCAAGATCTGGGGCTGTTTGCCGAGTTCTTGATTGTATCACAACCGTTTGATTGTAGTAAATGCTACAGACCAGTTTTTATGTCTTCGGCTCATTGTGTTCCCCAATGCTAAAAGGATATGAATTTGGACAAGTGGGACTTGAAATCCATTGGGCTTCATGGGGATTCATAGAAAAAGTCACCTGAAGGAAGGAAATGCCTGGGAGACTCTGGGAACTAAAAATGATTATAAAAATAAAATCAGTGAATGTGAAGGGAAAAGACTTTAAAGGAAAGGGAGCTGGTTTAGTTACAGGTTTTTCATGTGGCATTTTTTTTATTTATTTATATCTCCAGTGCCTAAAACAATGTCTAGTATGTAGTAAGTACTTAAAAAACAATATCTAATAATTTAATTCTGCAAAGTACTTTATATATGCTATTTCACATCATTCAGGTAACTCAACAATAACTTTGTGAAATAAGTTCTATTATCATCTCCATTTTGCAGATGAGGAAACTGAGTCTGAAAGAGATTAAGTGACATATGCAGGGTTACAGAGATATTAATTATCTGAAGCCAAGTTTCCCCTCAGCTCTTATTGATAGCAATTCTAATACAACAACCACAATGCTATCTACATTCATATAAATGCTTTGTGAAGAAAGGTGAAAATTCACAAAAAGAAAACTTCCATGGGAAGACATATGGGAAGAGACAAATAGTTTAAAATAAATTTAAGGGCAAGAAAGCCTGAATTATAGAAGGTAATGAGACCAGTCAAAGGCATGACTATTTTTCATTAGTCTTTATACTTCCCAGTATCAAGCACAATGTTTTGTACAAAGTAGGAACTTAATAAATGCTTGTTTAATTAAATTGCATAAAATTATTTACATGAAGAACCATCTATGGATTCATTTTTGTCTTCAATGATCAGAGGAGAAGGCAATTTCAGGGAATGGTCTTAAGGACAATGTTAACTCTTATGGTCCTTTCAGCAGAGAAAAGGTCAACTGTCCCCTTGGCAAAGCTTGGCCTGACCTCTTGGAAAGTGGTATGACTCACATTGAGCTATTTGAAAGAAGTAGGAAAAGACCTTTGGATTAATCAAAACTTCTTGTACATGTGTTGGTAGTTGAGTGGGCAGAGATGAACATTGCATAAACATAATGCAAATCATCTATTTCTGATATTTTATTATTTTATTAATATTGTTCCAATCACATGTAAATTCATCTATCTATAATAGTCTGAGTTCAATCTCATCTCTATATTACTTATTATATAAACCAACAATACAAGGAAAGTTAAATGGAAAGTCATGGAACTCAATGCAATTTCTATTTCTTATGAAAGCATTCAAAGAAAACGGAAGTAGATTAAATGGAAGAGGAAGTTTAATTTTAAATTCTATACCAGTTTTCTCCTGGTGAAACCATTTTCATCAGTTCCTTAAATTCGGTTTTCCTTGAAAATTTGCCAACTTATAAGTTAAATTATTCCTTATAATATATATCACCATGTTAACCAATTTCTCCTATGGTTCTTTGTTCATTCTTTGCCCATAAAAGTTGCATAAAATTTTCAAAGGTTTTCCTCCTTTGACTCATCATTTATAAGACAAAAATTTTTTACTTTATCCAATGGTTCAAATTTCAACCCATTGGGCATTTTTTGATTTCCAAAATTTTTCCCTCCAACAAAAAGTTGCTTAAATTTTTTTCAAATTTTCCTTTCTGTCCTTTAAATCTTTTGGGGATATAGACTAAAAGAATTTTTTTTTACTTTATTTCAAATGGTATACCATAATTTTAGCCTTAGGCATATTTAAATTTCTCATTCCAAATTTGAAATAGGATTTAAATTTAAAAAATTAAATATTCCCAATTTTCCATTTCCTTCTAATTTAGAAAATTTTCCTTTTCTGTCATAACAATCCTAATTTGTTATGGAGGTGGTTTCCAGACTGAATTAAAATTTTTCATGCAATTTTGATACTTTAATGTCTAAATCTATATCCATTTATAATTATCTTAAACTGTAGAATGGGGTCTTATTTTAATATTTTCTCATTTCAAAGTTGAAAAAGGGAGTTTATTAAAAACTAATACTTTACAATTTTCCCTGATTTTTTCTAATTTACAGATTATCAAAGCTTTTATTTCATTACCAAAATTTTTCTTATTCTACTTTGGTGCTCATATTTAGGTTAGATTCTTCAACCATGACGACAGGAAAATTTCTACAGTTCAATTTTCTGATATCTCTAATCCTAAAATCATTAATCCTTTTTAAAATTATCTTATAAAAGTTGGAAATGTAGGTCTTTGCCTATCTTCATCTAAACTGTATTGTGATTTTCTCAGAAAAAATTGTCAAAAGTTGAATTCTTACTTCCAAAGCTTGGATCTTTAGGTTTATCAAAAACTAGATCACTATGGCTATTTACCACTGTATATTATATATCTAATTATTTCCACAGATCAACCACATTGCTTCTTAGTCATTACCAGAATTTTTCTTATGATCACTTTGGACTATACTTTAAGGATATATAGATGGCACAATGGGTAAAGCACTGGGCTTGGAACCAGGAAAACTCCTCTTTTTGAGTTCAACTCTGTCCTCAGACACCTAGTAACTACATAATCCTAGGAAAGTGACTTAACCTTGTTTGCCTAAACTCTCGTTTATAAAATTAGTTAGAGAAGGAAATAGCAAACCACTCCAGGATCTTTGTCAAGATAATTCCAAAATGGGGTCATAGAGACTCATATATGACTGATACAAATAAACAAAAACAAAACAAAAAAATTGAAATTTGGAACTACTAGACCTCCTCCCTTCACATTTTTTCATTAATTACCCTTATATTCTTGACTTTTTGCTCTTCCAGATTAATTTTATTACCATTTTTCTACTTCTACAAAAACATTACTTGATGGTTTAACTGATATAGCACTAAATATAATAGAATTATCATTGAGGGATTGGTCTGTAATTTTCTGTTTTTGTTTTTCCTGTTTTAGATATCAGTACTATATATAACATCAAAGAATTTGGTAGTCATCCAATCATTAATTTTTTCAAATAGTTTATATACTATTAGGATTGGTATTTAAATACTTGGCAGAATTCACTTATAAATGCCTCTAACCAAGGGGATTTTTTTTTCCTTTGGTAGGTCATTAGACTTGTTGAATTTCTTTTTCTAAGATAGGTTTAATTAGGTATTTTTCCACCTTCTATTAATATGGAAAATTTATATTTCATAAATATTCATCCATTTTACTAAGATTGTCAGTTTTATTGTCATGTAATTAGACAAAATAACTTATGAATTACTTTAAATCCCTCAACATTCATGGTCAATTCACCTCTCTAATTTTTTATACTAGCAATTTCATTTTTTTCTTCCTTCTTTTTAAACCAAATTAGCTAGCTAATTTTATCTATTTCTAAAATTTATCTGAACTTATCTGTACTCTAGACTCAGAAGGCTCTGCAGAGGAAAATGAGGAAGGTGACCTTACCCAGGCCTCCCTCACTTAGATCTAATTCACTTGCATGCCATGGCATCCCCTCTCTGATATCATGATCCTCTTGGAGAACAAAGGACAAACAACAGCAACAACAACCAACACCCTGGGAAGTCTCCCAAGTTGTCTTAAGTGAAAGCTGATTTCCTCTGGTTTTTAATTATTTTTATCATTTGTTGTTTCTCTTTAAGGCATTATTTTATATTATTTGGGGGTATATTTAGGAGAATTAGGTAATTTCCTGTTTTATCCCACCATTTTCCCAGAATTCTCTCATCCATCCCACCCTCACCCAGTTCTACTTTGTGAGGAGTTATTTTCATCAATGAATTTCTGTACTTCTTTTCCATTTGGTCAATTCTATTTTTTAATATTGTATTTTCTTTAGCTTATTTTTTGGCTTCTTTTGCTGTTATTAATTATCCTTTCATAATTTTTTCCTGTGCCTTCATTTCTTCATTGAATTTTTCCTCCACAACTTTAATTCACATTCTTTTCTTTGAGACTTTGCTTCTGTGACTTCATTGCTTTGAATGTGTGTCTTGATCTTCCTTGTCACTATACTGGTTTTATGGTCAAAATATTTTTGTGTTATATGTACATTTTTTTACCCTATTTCTTGATTTGAAAATTTATGATAAAATTAAACTCTGTTCCTGGAGTGGAGGGATTCAAATGGGCAAGAGCACTGTCTTCAACTTCAGGTTTTTTCATACTGATGTCCTCAGAGCTAGTTCTAATGGTTTGGAAGTTTTCCAAGCATTCAAGTTAATGTGACCTTGAGAGAGGTGTATTCACTGCTTTCCTGATCTGCACTCTGGTCCTTGACCTAGGAATTGCCCTGAAATTGCAATCAATACAGCTCTTCAGGGTCCCTGTTCTCTTGGGATATGAAACACTAGTGTTCTTTGGGGTTCCTGACCTCTACATACACAGATTGGGAGAAGAGTCCAAAGAACTTGGCAAAAGAGGAAAGAAAGATGCAGAATGAAGAGCAGCTAGGCAGGAGTTGTTTAAAGAAAGTACCAGTAGGGGGCAGCTAGATGGTGCAGTGGATGGAGCACAGCCCTGAAGTCAGGAGGACCCGAGTTCAAATTTGGTCTCAGACACTTAACACTTCCTAGCTATATGACTATGGGCAAGTCACTTAATCCCAATTGCCTCAGGGGAAAAAAAAGCATCAATAAAAGCATTAGGCAAGAAGTCTTAATTTCTGAATGGCTGACTAAATACAGAAACTCACTGGGAAATAGTTTGAGTGTTTGTGATGCCATCATATTTTTATTGCCTTACTGATAAGTGGATAGCTTAAGTTTAGATTTAAAAAGCATCATTAATTGAGTGACCAGTTTGTATAAATGGAAGCACATCAAAGGAGGCTCAAAAGGAGGGGAGAACAGTCTTGAGCCACAAAAAGGGAAATCTAGAATGTTGAAAGGATTTCATTGCAACTGACTGGAAATGATCTTTAATTGAAAACCTGGACCTGCCATTTTGGGGCCAAGTGGAAGTGACTGTGTAGTATGTATCCACAAACTCTATATGAGAAATGTGAGGTTCTACAGTTTGAGTGAGAAACCACCCCATCTCATACATTAACATAAACACACACACACACACACACACACACACACACACATATGTATATGTATGTAAGTATATGGAAAATTAGAGAGCTTTTGAAAATCCCAGAGGCAAAAGAAGGAATATTAAGTTGTAGGGAATAATTAGGAAGCTAGTTTGCATAAAATGTAGATTGGGAAGGATAAAATTGATATAAAAAGGTAGGCAATAGCCAAACTAAAATTAAAATCCAACAAGAGTATTGTGCATTTTCATCTAAAGGCAATAGGTTAACACTAAAGATTTTTGAGAAGATGAATAGCATGACCAAAACTGTGCTTTAAGAAAATCATTTTGATGAAAAATATGGAAATAAATTTTTATTTAGCTAATATATTGATATATTGCTTCCCTTCTCAAGGGATAAAGAAAGGGCAGGAGGGAGGGAATTTCAAATATGAAATTTTCAAAAGCAGATGTCATAAATTCTTTAAAAAATAATTTGAAAATATTTAACAAAATAAAAAAAATTTAAAGACAGTTTTGACAGCTATGTAAAGGTGCTTACATTCTAGTGGAGGAATTTAATACATAAAAAGGAGCTGGAAAAGGGCTACAATGAGAAAAGAGATCTCAGGCAGAGTGCATGGAAGCATAATGGTGTTGTAGAGATGAGTTAACAAATAACCTGGAATAAAATGGAGACATTGTTACCACAGACATCCTCCTTAAGAGGAGTTTCTTGGAATAACCAGGCAATGGTTATGGAGAAGTCCTGAGGGTAGAGGATACACCTACTGTGAGAAGTATTCCAGACATAGAATGAGTTTCCAAAACTTCTATGATATGATGGAGAGAGTTCTGTGGAGATGAACCAGCATACATTCTAATATGGGAATACAACTCATAAAAGAACTAGCAAAAAGAATAGTTTGAGAGAAACAGAAGGTTTGAAGACATAAGAGGACATAATACAGAAAAGGTAAGGGAAAAGAGAAGAGAGGGCTTTCAATGGCAAACTTTAAGTGCCAACAGTGAAAATGTGATTGGAGACAAAAATCCAGAATTACTAAATCAGAAAAACACATATATTCACATAAAGAGAACCATTAAACATACAGGTATCTAGGTTCACATGAAGTCAAATACAGGAAAAAAGGAAAGATTGGAGGTGCCTCCTGAGAACAGTAATTCAGCTATTCTTGAGTCCAGATAGAGATAGGATTCCTTGCACTCAACATTTGAGCAAAAGCTAGAAAAGACTTCATTAAGAGCCTTGGAAGGAAAAAATGAGTCTTGGAGAAGGGAATTCTGAAGAAGATGGATTATGGGAATTCTGACTTCTGTTCTCTAAAATTGGGTCCAGATTCTTTTTCTTTAAATATAATAGATACTTTATGTTCCCCTGTTACTGATACAGAGATTTAAGGAAGGAATAAAAGACAGGAATCCAGTACACACAGATGCATGTTTTAGGTTATTATACCACAATGGAGAGTATAGCATGACCATTCCTACCCTGTTGCTCAATCTTTCAGTCATAGCATTGTGTTAGAAGTAATTCCCATGACCTCAAACCTTCCTTTTCAGTAACTTCTGGATCCCTTGTTTGATCTCCTTGGTCCTCACACCATAGACAATAGGATTCAGGGCTGGGGGGATGAGGTGGTGAAGGACATTGAGAAGTATCAGGATGTCCATGGGCACTCTCTTCCTGGCCACATTGGTCAAAACAACAACCAGTAAGATGGTGCTGAAGAAGAGGATGAGGATAAAGTGGGAACCACATGTGCTCAGAGCCTTGGCTGCAGCTCCCTCAGCCTTGATCCTCAGCACAGCCCGAAGAATAAAGGTATAAGAAATGAAGATGAGGATGAGATCAGAGCCAAGCAGAGTCCAGCCAGCCACAAACTGGTAAAGTCGGTTGAAAGTAAAATTGTCACAAGAAAGTCGGGACACGGATAAATTGGCACAGATGCAGTTCTCAATTATATTTCTTCCACAGTAATGAAGTTTGGAAGAAAGGATTGGAACGGGTGCAGAAATGAGAGCATTTCTAGCAATAATGAATACACTAGCCTTGACCACAAATTGATCAGTGATGATGGAAGGGTAGCGCAAGGGGTGACAAATGGCCACATAGCGATCATATGCCATGATCATGAAGGTGCAGGACTCCATGGGAAGGAAACTGTTCATGATAAACATCTGGAGGAAACAGGCAGAGAAACTGATAGCCTTGAGATCAAACCAGAAGATAGCCAGGACTTTGGGGATAACAGTGAGACAGAGCACAATATCCAGGAGGGAGAGAAGGCTGAGCAGGTAGTACATGGGCTCATGTAGAGAGGTCTCCAATCGGATGGTGAGCAGAAGGGTAGCATTGGCAGCCATAGCCAGGAGAAAGAGCAGGCTCAGGGGCAGGGAGAGCCAATGCTGCCAGCTCTGGTAGCCAGGAAAGCAGATGAGGAGGAACTCAGAGAGTGCAGCAGGTAAGCTGTTGTTGATAGGAGCCATGAAGTAGGGTATGGCTTGGTGAGAGTTCACCTGGAAACCAGCAAATGTAGATGTAGGAGTCAATTCATCAGCAATATGGCTCGACCAACAGTCATCAGGCTAGATCAGAATTTCTCCTGAGCAAAGCTGGCATTACAATTCACTTTTTATAAACATAACTGCTCCTTCAACAAGGTATGTATAGAAATAAAATATAACTATTGAGCTTTCTTTTTGTCATCATTTCATGTCTCCGAATATCTATTTGTCCATCTGTAAAATGAAGAAATAGACTTGGATGATTTACAGCATATACTATATATATTATCCTATAAGTTTTGCTCTTGCAAAGGGGATGTTTGAGAATGAATATTTCAGTGGACAGAATGTCAAACAAAGCTCACAAGACATGGGTTCAAATCCCCCATCCTCATACTTTTTCTGTCATACTAGGCAAATCACTTAACCTGAGATTTGGTTTCCTTGATCACAAAATGAGAAAACAAAATGTGCTGTACAGAGTTATATAGAGAGCACCAAAGGAAATAATATATTTAAGACATTTTATGAACATTAAACACACTATAAATATCTTATTGTTTTCATTATTGGAAATATAATGATTTGGGGACATATTCACAAAATAAATGCAGCTGGGAATTGACTTAGTCAGATGGAAGGAAGAGTAAATAATGTCCTGATCTGTTATTCCAGATTTCAATTTTTTAATCAAATCCATCAAAATTTTTGTGAGTTTCCAGTATACAGTCTCAAAAAAAGTTACTTAAATTTCATTGAGCTAGGCATATAGTCTTTAATCATTTTTTCTTATATGCCCTATAAGTAAAATTTTTTAGCATGCATTGAGCTAGGCATGTAGTCTTTAATCATTTTTTCTTATATGCCCTATAAGTAAAAGTTTTTAGCATGCATTTTCAGTATATGTATATTTATTCATTTATAATTACATGTGATGGTATAATTATAAACGAACAAATATATTTTACTCATCTATGATTATACTCCTATACTAAGGATGTTATTTCCATACTAATAATTATGGACATTTTGAAATTACCCAATCCTAAAAATTATAAGAGCTCAAGAAAAAGATTAAATAACTAGTTATTTTTGGAATCAATAGGTGACAAATGGCATTTGTCAAGAAGGGATATGATGGAATCAAAGCTGGACTTTAGGGAAATTCCTTGTAAAATTTTTGGAGGATAGGAAGACTTGATACAGGAAAACCTATTGGGTGAGTTGTGACTGTCCAGATGAAACATATTTAGAACTTTAATCAAAATGGGTTTTGTGTGAGTAGAGAGAAGAATAAATATAGACTAGATAAATCTGGAAGTATACATGAAATAATTGGACAAATGATCAGATATGTAGGGTGACAGAGAAGCAGAATTTAGAAATTACTCCAAGGTTGTGAACCTGAGTAACTGACATAGTAATGCTACCATTAACATAAAAGGAAACTGGAAAAGAAGAAAAAAATTTGAGATAACTAAGAATCTGCCATTCAGATCACAACTCACGCATTCTCTTTCTGAGGTTGTCCATGCTCCAATAAAAAAAAAATCCCTGAAGTTTCTCCATTTATGAAGAAAAATCTTTGTATCCTTTCCTTAACCCATTAAAATTCTCTCTATATTCTCTCTTTTCTCACTCAAGGTTTGTTTTCCTCTCCTGGTTCTGTTCCCATATCACTAATCTGTGACAATTCCTACCAAGCAAAAGGAAGCATATAGGTACCTCCCAAAGAAAGTAAAACAAAGGAAGCAACAAGGAACCTAGGAAGGCTGAGTGACTGGGTCCGTCTTCAGGCAGCACTATTCACTATACTGGAAGCCACTAGCGATCAAGACTTCCCAGATTCTAGTGTCTCTATATGTCCATTTAAAATGAGGTCAATTTGACCTGCCTTCTACCATCCACTTGAAAGAAAG
Organism: Sarcophilus harrisii; assembly: GCF_902635505.1. Classification (NCBI taxonomy): domain Eukaryota; kingdom Metazoa; phylum Chordata; class Mammalia; order Dasyuromorphia; family Dasyuridae; genus Sarcophilus; species Sarcophilus harrisii. The sequence continues at coordinate 536,246,285 of NC_045428.1, forward strand.
GAAAAGGAAAAGTCATTAGCAGAAACACTTCAATCTGAGCCATTGTTATTCTAAAATAAGAAAATAATTCTATAGAGCTCATTTTTCCAATCCAGGCCTGACTTCAGTCTTTTGTGTGTCCTAGTTCTAGATGGAGGCCTAGATACTGACTCTTCTAACTCTATATACTTAGATATTAACTCCCTCCTTTCATTCTTCCTAAAACTCACAGTGCTCAATTGAAATCCTTCTGTGTAAATCGTAGCAATTCTGTGGTAAGTTTTATGAATTCAAGACCCTCCCTTTGGAACCAGCAAGGAAAATGTTTGGGTTGCTGGACAATAGCCCCATGAGGGGTCACACCTTCCTATCTTTTTCCCGAAGGCATTTGTATTTGAGCCAACTATTGCTCAGGAGGTTGATGTTAGGAATGGAAAGAAAGACAGTGGCCTCTTAATTTAATTTCTTCACTCTTTTGCTCTCCTAGCTTCTTTCTCTTTTTCTCTGACAGTTGTGCAGTGAAGGAATAAGGTCAAGGGATTATTCTCCTGGAAAAACAGACATCACTCTAATATTGTGCTGTTTCATTATATTTTAAGGGGATTAAATCAACATTTATTATTTACATTCAAACCCAGGATATAAGGGGTTGGAGTGCACATTCAGAACAAGGATCAAAGATGGAGCCCTGGGGGAGGGGTAAGTGTGCAGACAGGGAGATCAGAGCCTCCTATCTGTATCTATTCTAGATGGGATTTATACTAATTTCTGAATCTTGCTTTGGGGCACACAATGAAATTATGACAAGATAAAGTTCCAAGGAATACAAATTCAGGAAAACATTTAGGGGTGGCCAAAGTTACAAATCCAAGCAAAGGTGAGGATTGCTCTTCTCTTGGGATCAGCATCACCACTTTTGTTTATGGAAAAGAAGCATAGAAGTTTGGTGAATTCCAATGCACCCATTTCAGCTCTAATGAAACATCTTAAAAGTTTTGTGCTGAAAAATCTGTTGCTTGACTCTCACCTCCCTGAAGTCAATGTCCTCTTCCAGAATGAAGGAAAACTATACAACTTCTTAAAGTACTTTGCTTATAGTTTCTTTGAAAATACATCCAACTTGTAGGCTGCTGCTACTGACTCCTCATTTAAAGGAACATGATCGAAATTAGGCTGAAATGCTGCATATTTCTGGTTTAAACCATTTAGATTTTTATTTATGCTTACTTTATTTATTTACTTTATACATATTTATAATATGTTCCATTTCTACAAACTTAAAGCTAATTAATATGATCATATTTTACAGTTTATAGCCTTCACTGGTGACTGTCACCACACTTGTCAGGTATGCAGACATTTTGGAAAACATTATCTGATGCAAGCCCATTATGTCCTATTTGGCAGACTCCATGTCCTCCCTGGCCATCTCCACCACTGCATCATCTAGAGCAGGGAAGGTAGGAAGGAGGTAAAAATGGAAGGAGGAAGAAGAATGGATGAGGGGAGAGAAGAAAAGGAAAAAGTGTAGAAGAGAGGGAAAAATGGGAGAGAAAGGGAAAAGAAAAAAGAGGAAGAGGAAAGAGGAGAAAGGGGGAAAGATCAAGAGTCTGAGAAGTACTGTCTCATTGGATTAATAGAAGAACTCCTTACATATATACTTACATACGCAAATGTGTATAAATACAAATATGAATACATACACACATATACCCTCCTACCTTATAATCTAGAGTGTGAATCAATTGATATCGAGAAATATTCTATGTTTTGCAGAAGACTACATACACTCATTTATCCAACTTAGATTCCTTGATTCCATTTACTACACATCATTCTAGCCCATTCTATTACTTATAATGTAATTATCTTACGTCCCATTGGCACTTTACAACCCAGCTCAGTGACACATTTGCTAGGAAACCTAAACACTAACAAAACCCATTTTCCAGCCCATTAAAAGAAACATTTTTGGCATTATTGCTCTTGATCACATGTATGTTTTTCAGTTCTCCAATCTTACTGAAAGCTCCCTAAATGAGAAGGGTATAATAGGAAAAGAATAGCTCTTAAGTCAGAATGAAATTTCAACCCAGCTCTACTATGTGTAATCTCAGGCAAATAAGTTTACCTCTCTGCAACTCATTTTCTTCATCCATATAAAAATAAATTAAATTGATCCAATACAACAGAGACTTATTGAGCACCTATTGTGTGTCAGAAGCTCTGTTGGAAAACTGACCACTAGAAGAGACCTAAGGTTCCTTCTACTTCAAAATCTGTGATTCAGTGAATGATTCTTAAATTTCTTTTCCACTTCATTTTTCCCATTCAAATTGCCTTCAAATACAAAGACTACAATGCCTACAATGGCACAATTCTTTCAAGAACATCCCACAAGCTTAACTTGAATATCATACTAGATACTTTTTAAGATTACAGATAGTTTGATATAGTGGAAAAGAGTGGTAAACTTAGAATCAAGAAATCTGGGTTTGAATATTGCATTTTTACTTATTGTCTGTGGGATCTTAGATAAAATACTTTCATAAAAATAACAGTTTCTTCATCTATAAAATAAAGAATAACTAGGACCAGATGATCTCTTATTAACTTTTGAGTAACAACCATGTGCAATTCTGCAGATAAATCACTCTATTAAAATAACATAGGCACAGTAGGATTTTGATCATTCAAGAAATTCATTCATTCCAAAAATGTTATTAATATGAGATTTTGTCCTATATAGCATGGCAAAGCAAATCTGGTAAGAACTGTTCTCTTCATTTGACATAACCAAAGGTAGCTATACAACATGTACACACACCATTACTATGGAAAATAAAATCATAGAACTTTATAGGTCATCTCACCCAACCCTTACCTGAACCATTAATGCCTTTATACTATGCATAAAATATTGATTTGGCATTTTGTATATGAAATGACTGTTTTAAGTTCTAGGTGCACAAATAGAAAAGTAATGCAGTCCCTGTTCTTAAGGAGCCCAGGAAGGAGACAACACAAATGAAAAGTTTCATCAGCTTCAAGTCAGATAGAAAAGGTCCATGCTCCTTAGGGTGCAACAGCAATATAAATATTAGAGTTAGAGTCAATAAATTTCAATTCCTTTAATGTCATTCCCAATGATAAAAAGCTTATCAATTTTAGATGAACTATTTGGCAATGCCAAGTACTTTAAAGGTAAAAACATTTTTGTCCTGCAATTGTGGACCTACCATCTACAGAGCAGTTGCCAGGAAGTATCTCTATGGGGACTATTTCAAAAGACAATATCTGAGAGCATTGGACTATAGGCATTGCTATTGCCAAGGCTCTTCAGTTCATACCCCTGGGCTGTCCTATTCAGACTAGATGAAAATCAAAATGGTTGGGAAGTGGATGCTAGCATTGTAGGAAGTTCAGAGATTTGGGAGAGATTTTGGCCAAGGTAGTAGAACGATTTGAGTTGCCAGGCACATACTATCTTCTCTCTCCCACCCAGGGTGTCCTGATTCTTCTGACAGACTGACTAGCCTGCCCTATACATGACAACTAGTTAATAATTGGGGTTAGCCAGCCCTTTCTCCATAATTATTGTTTCCCCAATTATGGCTTAAAAGGCTAGTCTGGAAACAGGAATGCTGGTGGTGGAAAAATTGCTTTGCTTATCTGCTCAATATATGTGCCTGTTATATGTTCATTCAGCCTCTTTTTGAAGTCCTCCAATGGCAGGGAATTCATATCTTTATTCAATTTAAGTCACAAATTTAGATGATATTGCAACATTCATCCTGTGAAACATGGAAAACAGTGAACATTAGGACAGAAAGCCTCTAAGGTGTCAGTAGTTATGTGACACTAGAGTAATTTGTCTTCTCTTTGCATTCCATTTTCAACACTTACATATGTCAAGAGGCTTAAGTCCATTATTAGGACTCCCCTCATCCCAACATTAAAACAAAATCTTCCTTTCTGTCACTTATATCCATTAGTCTGAGTTATCTTGATTGTTATGAGATAGAAAAATCCTTGTTATCTTTGGTGTGATCACCTTTCATATATTTGAAGACAGCCATCATGCTCCACTCTCAAGTCTTCCCTTGCCAGAATAACATCAGTTTCTTTAAAATGATCCTTGTATAGTATGATTTCAGGTCCTCTCACCATACTGCTACCATTTCCTAAATCCCTTTCAGGTCCTTCCCAAAATATGGAGTGTTGTAATAAAGATGAATTTGTAGGAAGTTATTTATAAAGACAGTAATGTGACCTCTGCATGAATCCTGGCATTGGAGTTAAGTTTTTTGTCCATATGTGTTGGACAACATCCAGATATTAAATCACTGTTGCAAACAATATAATGCTAATCTGGTTCCTAGACAAAAAATTCAAGTTCATGTGAAAAGTTACTCTCTAATCTAACTTGATGAGACCTTCATTTTCTATCCAATCAATAATACTAGAAAGCTCCTGATAACTTACCTGTTCTGCAAGAATGCTATCAAGTGCTGAATGAAATGAGCAGGACCAGGAGATCACTATATACTTCGATAACAATACTATATGATGATCAGTTCTGATGCACCAGGCCATCTTCAGCAATGAGATGAACCAAATCAGTTCTAATAGAGCAGAAATGAATTGAATCAGCTACACCCAGAGAAAGAACTCTGGGAGATGATTAAGAACCATTACATTGAATTCCCAATCCCTATATTTTTGCCCGCCTGCATTTTTTGATTTCCTTTACAGGATAATTGTACAATATTTCAGAGTCCGATTCTTTTTGTATATCAAAATAACGGTTTGGACATGTATACTTATTTTGTATTTAATTTATACTTTAATATATTTAACATGTATTGGTCATCCTGCCATCTAGGGGAGGGGCTGGGGGGAAAGAGGGGAAAAATTGGAACAAAAGGTTGGCAATTGTCAATGCTGTAAAATTATCCATGCATATAACTTGTAAATAAAAAGCTATTAAAAATAAAAAATTTAAAAAATAAAAATTAAAAAAATAAAAAAATTGAAATTAAAAAAAAGAATGCTATCAAGGCTTTTCATGTAATTAAGAGATTTAGAACCTCTCCCCCAGGTTATCTTTTTCTATGGTTCTAATATAGTTCTTCACTTGGCTTAATTGTGACACTCATTTCCATGATCTGTGATCTTAGATCATCTTTGGTCAGCTTTTGGCATCAGGCATAGACTCAAGAGTACCTCCCTGACTCTGATGATGTTATTGGTCAAAGTAAAAGTAAAGGAAGAAAACAGAAGAACCCATCACCACAGTGACCAGAAACAAGGAGTAAATACTTGCATAAATATAGATATATACACTTGTGGTGCATATGAATGCATATGTACTACAAATATATTGATATATTTATGTCTAAAGTTCTTAAGCTCTTGAGAGTGACATTATACCACTTTTCTGACCACCTTGTGAGCATTTGCCCTGTGCAAGTTCTTTATAAAATAATCTTTTTGGCAAAGCTATATTTGGCATTCGAATAATATGGCCAGCCCAAAGGAGTTGCGCTCTCTGCAATGGAGTTGGAATGCTTCGCAGTTTACTTTAAGAAAGGACTTCAATGTTTGGTATCTTATCCTGCCAGGTGATCTGCATAATCTTCCTAAAACAAATCAAATAGAAGCAATTCAGTTTCCTGGCATGGCACTAGTACCTGTTCAGGTTTTATGGCAATACAACAATAAGGTCAGCACAACGATTCTGTAGACTTTCAGTGGGGTAGTCAGTCTAATACCTCTCTTCTCCCAGACTTTCCTTTGGCTCTGGAAATGCGTGTCAATCTCATTACCAATGTGTACATCCCTGGAAAGTATACTGGCAAAGTAAGTGAACTTATCCACAGCATTAAAAACTTCAACATTTGCTATAACTTGATAGTTCCACAGATAGAAGGTGTGTTGCAGTCTGATGGAGGAGCTGTATTTTCTTAATATTAGTTCTTAGGCTAAAATTAGTACAAGCATAGAGAATTGATCCATACTTTGTTGCACCTCAGCTTTGGAGGCTGCTTTGAATGAACAATCATCTGCATACAAATTAAGTCATTCACCAACACTCCCTCCACTTTAGTTTTGGTTTGTAACCTTTTCAAGTTGAAGAATTTACCATTAGTGTAGTAGCTGACTTTGATTCCATATTTGCCTCACTGAAGACATTTGACAACATGGATGAAAAACTTGTTTCACTCCATAGGTGACTGGGGAAGCTCAAGAGCCTTGCCCCTTGTCCAGAACACACAGCGAGGTATCATAAAATTGACATACTATATAGTTGAACTTCTCGGGACAACCAAATTTTGACATAATTTTCCATAACCCCTCATGACAGTATCGAAGGCCTTGGTTAGTTCTACAAATGTTGTATAGACTTCTATTCTGTTCTTTGCATTTTTTTCTGGAGGTGTCAGGCAGCAAACACCTTACTGATAATTCCTCAGCCCCTTCTGAAGCCACACTATGCACCTATTGTTCATCTCAACTGGTCAGAGCTGATGCTGCCACAATGATTACTGATAAGGACATGGGATCCTAGAGAGATGGGCATAGTGTTATCAAAAGACTGTCATCAAGCACTGCTGAAGCTATTGACTGTTTGCCTCAAGTTGAAATCCATTCACACCGTAGCAGAAGTTTCAACTAAAAAGGAAGTTTTAAATTCTATTAGACTACTTTCCTGTGGCAAAGCAATTGGGTGCTGATTCTATTCCAGCTGAGATTTATAAGTTGGCAATTCTTTGCTCATACAAAAATTGACTGAAATTTTCCAGATTATTTACCAAGGGAAGGTTATACCCCAGGAGTTCAAGGATCCCCCCATTGTCTGTCTTTATAACTGTAAAGAAAATAGTTTTTTTGTGACAATCATGGAGGGTCAGGGGTGTCTCTCTCAGTCATTGTTGGCAATATTCTTGCCAAAGTTCCCCTTAATAGGCTGATCCTACACATGATTTATGTCTAAACATAAATATATACAAATATATAGATAATATAGTGTATATCTGTATAATACATTCACACATGCATTCATATATAGCTACACATATGTGTGTATCTGTATGTAAATATATATATATATATATATATATATATATTCCTGCATTTGAAAAAGCAGCTCAATTTTAAATGTTTGCTACATAGTACTGATTTTTTTTAAAAAATCTACATGAATAGCTTCATTAATAGAATACTTAAACCTGGTACCAGAAACACTCAGAGAGTGACAGAATTAGTAGCTGGGAATAAATATTATTTTCTGGACTCCTATAATTGAAAGTCTGCTCTAGCAAAAGTTAAAAACAGCCAGCTACAATAATTTGTTAAACATCTGAGTGAGCAGCAAAGAATTTCAAAAGGCCTCAGAAAGTTCAAATTCAAGATTTGAGCTTGGGAACAAGAAAGGAGAATACTGCCACCAAAAGGCAGTTTTCAGGCAATAAAACCTCCCAATCCTTCCTTCCTTCCAAAACTATTCTCCAAGAAAAAAGCTTAAGTTGCTGCCCTTGTTCTCTATCCTAAGAAAGTTCTCAGTATCAGCTTGTTTTATCTGTTCTTTGTGGTACAGAAAAGAATGATGTCTCTGTATTCTGTGTTTACCTAAGACAATCTCCTTTTTCTCTTGTACTTCTCATGCTGAGATGATATTGCAACATTCATCTTATGAAACATGGAAAACAGTGAGAATTAGGGCAGAAAGCCTCTAATCTGTCAGAAGTTATGTGAGAATGGAATCATTTGTCTTCTCTTTACATTCCAATTTGGCCACTTACAGTGAAAAGAGCAGAAAAAAAGAATATCTCAGTCTTTCTGTTTGTCCTTATGCAGGTGTTTAACCCTACCTATGTGGCTCTAAACAAGTCACATAATACTAATTGCCTCACAAAAAAAAAAAAAAAAGAAAAGAAAAGAAAAGAAAAATTAAAGTAAACAAATCTAAACAGTAAGAAATACTTGGGAATACACTTGCCAAAACAAAGCCAAATTATAGCCAAATTAATTTTAAAAATTAGTTTTTATACAAATAAAATCAGATTTCAGTAACTGGAAAATATAAATTATTTATGAATAGGCAAGGCCAATATAATAAAAATTACAATTTTGTCCTAATTTGTATATTCAATACAATTCCAATTTAATTATAAAAATTTTATTGGTTTAGAAAAATAATAAAATTCCTTTCAAAAAACAAAAAATCAAGAATATCAAAGAAAGTAAGAAATGTAAAAGGAGAGTTAGTGATAACAGATCTTAAATAACATTATAAAACAGCAATTACCAAAATCATCTGGCATTAATTAAGAAACAGAAAGATAGCTCAATGTAGTAGAGTAGACATACAATTTACAGAAGCAAATACATATAAAAACCTTTTATTTGACAAATATACAAACAAGTTTTTGAAATAAAGATTCATAATTTGGGGGAAATGGTTGGTAAACTGGTAAAACTGTAAAGCAGTGTGGTAGAAACTAGGCATTGTACAATATCTTACACCATTTACAAGGTGAGATCAAAATAGATACTGGCTATAGATATAAAGAGAAAATTTACAAGAAAATTAAAAGAATATTGAATGTATTATTTATCAGACTAATAGGTGAATAATTTATGAATAAATAAGTGATAGAATCAAAGTAAGATATAAAAAGGAACATTTTGATTACATTAATTTTAAAAGATTTTTTAATGAAAACATGTAACCAAGATTACAAGGAAAGCAGAAAATTAAAGGAAAAATTATAAACAGTTTATGACATTAAGTCTCATTTAAACTATTTAAAGACCTTTTTTTAAATCCATAAGAATATGAACCATTCTCCAACTGATAAATGGTCAGAGAACATCAACAGCTAATTTTTTTCTGAAAAAAAAAAATCAAAACCATTTAGAGTCATATGAAAAATGCCTAAATCATTACTGCCTAGAAAGATGCAAATTAAAACATCCTTGAGCTACCGTTTTCCACCTTTCAGAGTGACTAAAAGGATAAAATGGAAAAGTGACAAATGTTGAAGGGGATGTGGAAAAAAAGGGAAACCAACAGGATAAGGGAAAATGTCCTTGGAATTGTTAAATGATCAAGCATTCTGGAGAGCAATCTGGAATTGTTCCCAAAGAGTCATTATTTATGCCTTTTAACCTAGAAATACCACTTAGTCTATTTCTGAAGATAAGTAGAGGAAAAGGAAAAGAATATATGTTCTAAAATGTTTACAATTATTCTCATTGTGGTAGCAAAGAATTGGAAATTGCAGGGATATCCATCAATTAGGGATTGGCTAAACAAATTTAGGTATATAGATGTGATGAAATACTACTGAGCCATAAGAAATGATAAACTTAATGATTTTTTTAAAAACATGGAAATTTTTGGATGAAATGAAGAGCGAAATGAGCAGAACCAAGAGAAAAATTTATATAGTAACAGCAATATTGCTTTAAGAACAACTTAAAGTGAATAAATTATTTTGACAATTATAAATACCCAAATTAAATATAAAGGACATATAAATAAAAATGTTATCTTCATCCAGAAAAAGAAATTATAAATAAAAGTATGAAAAATTTCATATTATATATATATATATATACATAAATATATATACATAGAAAGATACCAATTTGTATCTAATGATAGTCATCTCTACAGAGAGGGGGAAAAAATTAAATAATTTTGTTGTATATTTAAAAGAAATACTATTATTGAAATTATTTTATTTCATAAAGATAAACTGTTTTTTAAAAAAGAAACCAAAGCTATCTCTAGTAATAAGAAAATGCTCTAAATTACTATTAATTAGAGAAATTAAAATTAAAACAATTCTGAGGTACCACCTGATACCTATCATAAAGACTAACATGACAAAAAAGAAAAATGACAAATGATGAAAAAGATGAAGAAAAACAAAAACACTAATATACCATTGGTAAAGTTGTGAACTGATCAAACTATTTTTTGGAGTATTTTGTGCTATAAAATTGTGCATATACAAAAAGACAATGTTGGAAGGAATGTGGAAAAACTGGGACACTAATGCATCGTAGGTGATGTTATGAAATGATATAATCATTATGTAGAATTGTGCATATACAAAAAGACAATGTTGGAAGGAATGTGGAAAAACTGGGACACTAATGCATCATAGGTGATGTTATGAAATGATATAATCATTATGTAGAGCAATTTGGAACTATGGCCAAAGGGCTACAAATCTGTGCATACCTTTTGATGTAGCAGTGTCACTAGTGGGTCTGTATCCAAAAGAAATCATAAAAGAAAGAAAAGGATCCATATGTGAAAAAATGTTTATAGCATCTCTTTCTGTAGTGGCAAGGAACTGGAAATTAAATGGATCTTCATCTGTGAGAGAATGACTGGGTAAGTTATGGTATATGAATATAATGGAATATTATTGTTCTTATGTTCAAAAAGTCATCCAACTGTGTATACCCTTTGATACAGCAGTGTTTCTATTGGGCATATATCTCAAAGAAATCTTAAAGGAAGGAAAGGGACCTGTATGTGCAAAAATGTTTGTGGCAGCCCTCTTTGTAGTGGCCAGAAACTGGAAACTGAGTAGATGTCCATCAATTGGAGAATGACTGAATAAGTTATGGTACATGAATGTTATGGAATATTATTGTTCTATAAGAAATGATCAAGAGGATGATTGTAGAGAGCCCTGGAGAGACTTACATTAACTGATGCTAAGTAAAATGAGCAGAACCAGGAGATCATTTTACACTGTAACAATATGATTATATGACAATCAATTCTGATGAACATGACTCTTTCCAACAATGAAATGTTTGATGCCAATTCCAATGATCTTATAATGAAGAGAGCCATCTACACCCAGAGAGGGGACTGAGGGAAATGAATGTGATTCACAACAAAACATTCGCACTCTTTTTGTTGTTTTTCACTTGCATTTTGTTTTCTTATTTACTTTCTTTTTTATCTTTTTTCTTGTGCAGGAAGGGAATTGTATAAATAAGTTCATATATATATTTGATTTAATATATATTGGAGGAGTCAGGCGCAGTGCAAACAGGAGTCAGACGCAATAATGCCAGAGCCCCTCAGAAGTGGTTTCTGTGAGTAAATAGAGACCACCTGTGGGCAGGAACTCTGGTCACATTGAGATCGCATCATTAACGTGAGGCATCTCCTTCTCTGATTGACTGTGCATATGACCTCATAGACCCTATTTAAACTGTGGGATGAGGAAGTAAGTTCTCTTTGACTTGGATGGAGTTCATCAGGAGTTCACAGGGAGTCAGCAGGAGATCAGCTAGGCAGGATGTGAACTGGTGAATAAAAGATCTTGGGCTTGCACATGGCTGTTCTTGAGCACTCCATTGTGTATTTAAACCATTGTTCTTATGAAATGATGGCCAGAGATCTCTAAAGATCTCAGATGGAGAATGGCTGAATAAGTTATGGTATATGAATATTATGGAATATTATGTTCTATAAGAAACAATCAGCAGGATGATTTCAGAGAGGCTTGGAGAGACATGAACTGATGTTAAACGAAGTGAGTAGAGATAAGAGAACATTGAACACAATGACAACAAGATTATGTGATGATCAACTCTGCTGGATTTGGCTCTTTTCAACAGTGAGGTGGTTCAGGTCACCTTGTAATGAAGAGAGCCATCTGCATCCATATAGGACTGTGGGGACTGAATGTGGATGGGTATTTTCACCTTTTTGTTGTGGTTTGCTTGCCTTTTTGTTTCTTTCTCATTTTTTTTTCCTTTTTGATCTGATTTTTCTTGTGCAGTATGTTAAATGTGAAATATGTATAGAAGAATTGTACATGTTTAGCCTAAATTGGACTTCTTGCTATCTAAGGGAAGGGGTAGGGAAAAGGGAGGAAGAAAATTTTGGAATACAAGGTTTTGCAAGTGTGAATGTGGAAAATTATCTTTGCATGTATTTTGAAAATAAAAACAATTATTTTTTTAAAAAAGGGAAAAAAAGAAAAGCCATACTGGAAAAAAAAAGATAAATGTGAATTGAAAAAAAGAAACCTGTGCATACCATTTGACCCAGTAATAATCTTACTATGTCAATAAACCAAAGAAATTAGAGGAAAAGGAAGTACAAAAATACCAAAGTACAAAAAATGTTAAGGGATCTTTTTGTGATGACAAAAAAATGGGAAACTGAAGGAATGGTCATCAATTAGAGAATATCTAAACAATTTTGTGGTATAAAATTATGATCAAAGATTACTGTTCTGTAAGAACTGACAAGGGAGATGGTTTCAGAAAAACCTGGGAAGGAGCAGAACGAGGACAGCATGGTTACATTAACAATAATATTGTAACAATGATCAAGTGAGAAAAACTTAGCTGCTTTGCTTATTAATACAATAATCCAAAACAATTCCAAAGGACTCATGGTGAAGAATAGTATCCACCTCCAGAGAGAGAAAAGTGATGGACTGAGCTCAGATGGAAACATAATTTTTTCACTTTGTTTTCTTGCTTTTTTGCAACATGGTTATCATGAAATACATTTTGAATGGTTTGAAAGATATATAATATATATCTCATTGCTTGTCTTCTCAGTGGGTAGAAGATGATCTTAAAAGCAGGAAAGAATTTGGAACTCAAAAAAGTTTAGGAATATTAAAAATAATAAATTTTTTAAAACTTGTATGATTGGGAAATGTTTAACAAAATAAATAAAAACAATTCCACATTGTAAAAAAGTCACCCACAATAACTCTCACAGACAAACTTCTTTGAACCCCCAAATTATATTTTCTAACCTGATTAAACATCTTTGAAATGAAGGTTAATCTATTTTTTGAGAAATTTTAAAATGCAAAACTGCCTTGTCTTACAAGAAAAAGTGAGTGATATTCCAAGAGGTTTACTACTCTATGTTCAATTAAAACTTATTCATAATAGTGGATATGTTATTTCTCCCAGATCAGAGACAAGAGTTTTGTTGGGGCCTCAAAATCTGACCAGTACTATGGAGGTAATGAAATCAGGTCAAAGTAAATATAAGGAACAGCTTCAAGACAGACTGAAATTAGTCAGTTATATTAGAACTATCTCATTGTAGGGCAGCTAAGTGGCACATCTCAAGTCTGATTTCAGATATTTACTAGTTGTATGACCTGGACAAGTCACTTAACTCCAATTACCTCCTAAAAAATAAAAACAAAAAGTCACTTTAAGAACTATCTCATTATATTCTACCCAAAATTGTGGGCAAGATAAGTGTAGACAAAATATGTCAGGGTTTGCAAATAGGTCAAATGTAGGGAGAAGATCAATTATATTGTCCTCTCAGCCCAAACCTGGTGATAGTCAAGAAATTACATATCTGAGTCTCTACTTGTGCTTGGAGACATTCTCCTTTTTTTTGAGGAAGAGGATGATCACTTGGTCACGAATCTGCTTTGTCTTGACACCATAGACTAGTGGATTGACTGCAGGAGGCACAAGGAGATATATAGTGGCAAAGATGATGTGAAGGGATGGGGGCACTCTCTTACCAATGCGGTGAGTGAGAAAACTAAATAATGAAGGTAAGTAGGTGATGAGGATAGTGCAGATATGGGCAGCACAAGTGCCTAATGCCTTAGAGCGGGCATCCTTGGAGGAAAGTCGGAAGACAGCCTGAAGGATCTTGACATAGGACACAGAAATAAGTACAATGTCCATAATTATGACTGAGAGGGCCACAAAGATACCGTAGCTACGGTTTATGTAAGTGTTGGTGCAGGCAAGCTTCACCACAGCCATGTGTTCACAATAGGCATGTTGTATAACATTCTGAGTACAATATTTCAACCGTTTAATGAGTAATGGGCATGGCAAAACCATAATGGCCCCTCGGGCCACACTTACCAGCCCTAGCCTGATGACCAAAGGAGTGGTCAGGATAGTAGCATAATGCAGGGGATGGCAAATGGCAACATAACGGTCAAAGGCCATAGCTACCAAAATAGCTGATTCAATGATGGAAAAGGTGTGGATTAAGTACATTTGGGCCAGGCAGACATCAAATCCAATGACATGAGCATCCAGCCAAAATATGTCAAGCATCCTGGGGGCTGTGGTTGAGGCAATGGCTATATCATCAAAGGCCAGCATACAAAGAAAAAAGAACATGGGCTGATGAAGGCTGGATTCTTCTCTTATCACAAGCACAATGAGACCATTCCCCATGAGGGTCAGCACATACAGAAGGCAAACAGGGATGCTCAACCAACAGTGGAAGACTTCTAGACCAGGAATACCAACCAAGAAAAAGGATGAGAAGCTGGAGATAGAGGCATTTACCACCATGGTGGTACCCTTAAGACTGAGCTATGACTCACAGTGAACCCATCCTGAAAAATAGGGACAGAAATGTCAAATGACAATGAACTAATCAAAAGGTCTAAAATTATTAACTTTCTCAGATTATTCTTCCCAGTGAGAAATAATTCTAGTTTTCCTATCCGCAGATATATACAACTCTCCCTCTGAGGACTTCAGCCCAACTGTAGTGATAATAACAGCTCCCATTTTTCAATGACCTTTTTCTTTTCTTTTCCTTTTCAAAGATAAGTCTCTCTGTAATTCCCTGGGAAATGGATAGGATAGGACTCACCTTTTGTGTTTAAGAAATAAATACAGAAAGGACAAGTGATTGTTTTAAAACTATTAAATGACTAGCAAATGTATGATTAGGAGTAGGATTATTGACTTCTAGAGCAGAGTTCTTTTTCCATTCATCATACCTTGATCTCAAATATGTTCTCTCTTAAATGAGAACATTTTAAAATAATAAAATGATGAAAATTATAACAATAACTTACATTAAAGTGATTTATAAACTTCATTTCATTTGATTCTCACCAACACACACAATGAGGTAAATATTGTAGGCATTGAGCAAACTAAAACTCAGAAATGTTAAAGGAATATATTGAAACACCCAGTAAATTTTGGATGTGGGATTAAAATTGAGATCTCTCTTGACTTTGAATTCACTATTCTACTATATCATACTCATGGCCTCTAAACCCATAAGTGTCCCCATTTACAGTTTGATGCTGAGAAATTATGAAGTATTTTGTAGAAGTCTAAAGTCCTGACCTTAATCTGTCCTCATTGAGTAACTTTAAGTCACTTGTCCTTTTGGCATTTTTCTCCACAATAAAAATGAGAAATCTCAAATTCTGATCTATCAGTTCCATCATGTTTTCTCTCTATCCTAAAGTAGTTCCATGTATGTTCATGTTAGTTTGTCTCTCTCTAATGAAAATCCTTAGGATATAGTTTCCTTATTTAAAAATCATGTTTTCCTCTCTTAGTCATCTTTTCTATCTCTCTCCTTCCATATAGGATAAGGAATATTGTGAAATCCAGGTTAGCTCCCTGGAGGTCTCAGAATCAGCTGGAGTCAGATTAAGCAAAAGTTCTTGGTCTTTAGGGGAAAAGTGAAGGGATCAACAAATGCTACACGCTCTCCACTGGCCTCCCTTCTCCTCGTCCTCCTCCAAAGTGACTCTGGCTTGTCTCACTCCACCCCTTGAATCCCTTCTACAATTATTTGTATACACCAAAAGATCAAGCCAGCATGGTATAGTGAGACAAGTCATTTTTCAAGCATATGCTAATGAATATTGTCCAATAGATAATTAGCCTTAAGTGCTCGGTTGTCTGATTCCAGTGCACCTATTCAGAGTGTCAGCCATTTACAAAATATGACTTGTCTTGTCAACAAAACAATCACTAATAGCCTTAACTTCCATAGCCCTAGACTCTTCTCTGATTCCAAGATGGACAGTCTCCTTCTTTCTCCCCTCGAGCCTGGAATCCTCAGGTTTCTGGCCAAAACAGAAATAATGAGAGCCTAAATAATGACCAAGTGAGACTTTAACTGGGAGCTATATCTTGTCACTTAATTCAGATATCTCTGGAGGAGAGAGTGAAGCTGGTGACTTTGCACAGCCCTTCCTCACTGAAATCCAATTCACTTGCTACTCATGATATCTTTAAGAACAAAAGAAAAACAAAAGACCTATTGTTTAAGACTCAACTAAAATTCCATATTCTCAGCCACGTCTTCCAGAATTATTCTCAATCCTTAACCAACTGCCAAATGGAAGAATCCCCTTTCTTTGAAATTCTATTTACCTTTTCTATCTGAGGACACATCCTATTATATATTTTTTCAGTGTCTGTGTATCTTTTTCTTTTCTCAACCTGAGGGAATGTTCTTTGAAAACAGGGACTATATCTTTTGCACCATTGTTTCCCCTGTGATTCTGATACTCAGGAAATATTAATAAATGATTTAATTGTGTCCCTATTCTTCTCCAAATTAATCATCCTAAATTGCATCAACTATTGTCCATATGGTAAAGCTATCAGCCCTCTAGCTTTCGAATTTACTTGTGTGTTACCTAGTTTATCAAAGTCTCTCATAAAGTTTGACAACTGGAACTGTACCCAGAGTTCCAGATAAAAGCTGAAAGAGAAAGAGAAAAGCAGAACTATATATTCCTCTCTCTGGACATAATACAATTACTGCAACCCTTTAGAAGTGATTTGTTGTTGTAATTTTTCAGTCATATTCAGCTCTTCATGATCCCATTTGGGGCTTTCTTGATTGAAATACTATAGTAGTTTGCCATTTCCTTCTCTAGTTCATTTTACAGATGAAGAAACTGAGGCAAAAAAGGCCTGGATGACAATTAACGAGTGTCCAAGGCCAAATTTGAATTCAGGAAGATGAATCTTTCTGCCTTCAGACCAGACACTCTATCTTGCTTATCACCTAGCTGGAACATTAAAAATGATACCATGTTGCTTACAAACTTTATGTGAAATTAAAACCGGAGTTCTTTTTGTGAATTTCTTTCAAGCCAGATAAACACAATCTTGTAATTTTTCTTGGACTGGATCCTGATTTTTTTTTTACTGAAGGAACCTGGTGAAACTACACCCTCCACCAATACAAATACTCACCAGTCTTGGATAAATACCAGGAGCACCAAGATTTTAATTGACTTCCCTAGAGTTACATACAGTTGGTATGTATCAGAGATCATTCTTAAATCCAGATCTTCCAGATTTTTGAACAGTTTTATCCATTACAGGCATGCCCTCTTTTATTGCATTTCACATTATTGAGCATCACAGCATTATGGACTTTACCAGTTGAAGTTTTGTGGCAACCCAACATCAAACAAGTTCCACCTTTTCAAAAGTATGTGCTCACATTGTGACTCTGTGTGACATTTTGGTCATTCTCACAATATTTCAAATTTTTCATTATTATATCTGTTATAATGATCAGTGATCTTTAAATTGCAGTTGTTTTGGGGATGTCACACAAGCACCCATATGAGACAGAGAACTGAATCAACAATACATGTTATATGGTCATTTTATTCTTTATCCCTCTCTTCAGACTTCTCTATTCCTGAGAAATAACAACAATGAAATTAGGCCAATAAATTACCCTACAATTTCCTTTTAAGTGTTCAAATGAAAGGAAGAATCAATCTATGTGGCATACTTCATTGTTGTCTTATTTTTAAAATTGCCACAGCTACCCCACCTTAAGTAGCTACCACCCTGATCAGCTAGCAGCTATCACTAAGGAAAGACCCTCCATTGTCAAAAAAAGTTACAACTTGCTGAAGGTTTAGGTGATAGCTTTTTAGTAATAAAGTCCTTTAAAATAAATACATAATATGATATATATATATATATTATATCTCAAATTATTATATGTCATATTATATAACAACATAAAATATATATCATATATATTTTCTATGTGTGTTTATATATATATATATATATATATATATATATTTCACTTAATATATGACAATATAGTATAACTTATTGGAAATCAAATAGATATACATAAACTGGAAAATAAAAATTCCTATGACTTGCTTTATAGTGATGGTCTCGAACCTAACCTGAATATTTTGAAATATGTCTATACTCTACTTGGTCTCTTTTACATTTAAAAATTCATTTATATATACAATTATTGTTTTCAAATAAATTATCAAAGCAAATTGTTAGAATTTTGATGTTGCAGATTTCTTCAATTCTGAACTTCTCTATCATGTAATTTCCTCTCTATGTGTTTTTGCTAGTGCCATTCTCATAATAGGAAAATAAACTTTTTCCTCTCTCTATCCCCTCATACTTCAAAGTCAAGTAAAATTCTACCTAGTCTATAAAGCCTTCCTTGACCATTCCTATCCCCATAAGTGAACTCTCTCCTTGTTTTGAAATTCTCATGCATTTACATAATCTGGACAATTTACTTGACAAGCGTTCTCATGTTACCAGGAACATCTCTCCTCTTGTTTGGGATTCTATAAAACTAATGGATTATATAGCTGATGGCATTTTATGTTTTATCTCCCTACCAGAATTTTATTTCTTAAGGGTAATTCATTCATAACTCATTCATCTCAGGAGTTCCAATACTCTGCCTTTTGCAGAGTTTGTTACAGAATAAGATATGATGGCTATCCCAGACATTTTCTAATTAGCACATGAAATTGGCCACAATCCTTTCCTATACCTTGTCCTCTTAAATATCATTTATCTGTGTTCTGATTATATTCTTTTCCCAAAACACAGGCACACAGGCACACATATGTACATACACAAACACATATACATTAGACAGGACGGAAATATTGCACTATCTCTAGATATTCTCTTTTAGAGAAAATGTATTTTGTGCAGTTAGTTGAACAGTGGATAGACTGCAGGACTCAGAGAAAGGAAAACCTAACATCAAATCTAGCCTCTTGTGTTTACAAGCAGTGTATCCCTGGCAAATCGTTTAATCTCTATCTACCTTAGTTGCAAGATCTAAAAATGGGAATAGTTATAGCACTTATCTCACAAAGTTATTGTAAGGATAAAATGAGATTTGCACTTATGGTACTATATAAATGCTTTTTAAAATAATATCAACAACAAAATAATAATGATTTATATTATAATATAAATAATGAGCTGTGTCTGTCCCTGATGGTTGATTTCCTATAAGCACCTTACCTCAGAGTCTCTGCTGAAGTACGGAAGTCAGACACAGGTTTCATTGTGCTTAACTGTCACTCCAGCTCAAAGACCCATCTGCTGGATCTTCCTACAGGATGATCAATGCACAGCATAAACACATCTCTAAATAAATGCTGAATTCCTGAAAACAAACCTTTGACCCAGCTTTTGCTCTGGCCCCTACCTGACCCCTACACTCAGAGCATTCCTCAACCTCACTTGAGGAAAATAATGTAAATACAAGTGAAAGAGCTGTGAACTAGAGTTCAGAAATCTGAGTTCTATTGCAATGCTTCCCTAATTTTTACTATGTAAACCAAGCAAGACATGACCCTCTCTAGGTATCAGCTTTATCAATTATAAAAAGAAATGGTTGAATAAAGTAATTTCTAATGCCCTTTCTAGATCTAAAATCCTATCTAATCTGTCCAATTCTAGTCCTTGACTCGGACATTAGATTATTTCTCCAGACCAATCACTGAACACACATCCTGTGCCTTTTCTGCTGTTGGTTTCACTATATTCTCATCTGGAAATATGTAGATCCAGATAACTTTGATGTCCACTTCTTAAGTTACTCACCAAATATAATAAGAACTAATTCTTGAACAAACAAAAGGGACTTCTCCACTTGAGTTGGCTGAGATGCTTTCTTTATGATAAGGTCTGTTCCCTCAAGATATAGTTTCCAGGGCAGCAGGAAGGTTCTGAAATCTCTGGGACATTGGTTTACTCCCCATCCAAGGACTTTTGTTGGCATGTACAATCTCAGTAAAAGAAAAATAATGGAAAGTGGCAGGCAGGTATTCTAGGACTAGACTTTCTAGAGGGGCTTCATTTCTCTTCACTACCCAGATTTCAGGCAGGAAAAGTCCCTCCCTATTCTGGTCCTTCAGCTAAGGATGGCTCTTCTGTTCCTCTGACTCATACAAATGGAGCCACCCCTTTCCATTCTGAATAGTCTTCATGAGCCCATGTCTCTGGACAGGGAGCTTTGTTGATTCTACATGCTCCATGCTTAACACAGTGCTTCAAACATATTAAATAATAAATGTTAAATTGAGTTAAATTCATCAGAGGAAAATCCCAGAATTCTAGGCATATTATGATGAAGCATAAGATGAAGAAAAGAAGAGACAGAGGTTGGAATAGAGACAGAGATTTCACACTCAATCAGTCTTTTCTGGTCTCCTTTGCTGAACTTTTGTGCAGCTCATAACCACTTGTCCCCTAAGGCTCTGTCCAGGTCTCTTTCTCTTATCCTCTATACTATTTTGCTTGGCAATATCATCAACTCCCATGGGTTCAATTATAATCCCTATGCTTATAATCTTCAGATCTATTTATCCATCTCTAACTTCTCTCCTGACATCCTAGTTACATATTACCCAGTATCAAGTGAATATCTTCAGTTGAAGTTTCCCTAAATATCTCTAATTCAATATGTCCAAAACAATTCATTGTCTTTCTTCATATATCACCTCCCATCTCTAATTTTCCTTGTTACTGTCAAGGCTTGCACCATTTCCCCAGTCACACAGACTCAGAACATCGATGCTGCACTCAGTTCTGTTTCCAAGTCTTATCATGTCTACATTCATGGAATATTTTATGGATATCTCCTTCACTTTACTCATATATCCACTATTCTGAGTACAGACTCTTGTCACCTAATTTCTGGACTGTTACAGTAGATTTCTAATCAATCTCCCTTGCTTTGTGTATTTTTCTGCTCCAATCCATCTGGCATTCAGCTGTCAAACTGATCCTCCTAAAGTACAGGTCTAACGCATCATGCATTCCTTCTCTCATTCTGCAAACATCAGTTTACTACCTCTAGGATCAAATGTAAAATCATTTCTTTAGATTTTAAAATGCTTTTCAACATGGATCTTTCCTACTTTTTCAATCTTCTTACACTCTACTCTGCTCCATGTCATTTATAATATAGTGACATTATAATGCATAATGCTTTGACCTTTTCCATATTTTTCATACTGTCTTTCCACTGGCTGTCTCCCATACCTATAATGTTCTACTTATCTCTGCCTCCTGAATCCAAGATTCTTATGCAACTTAAATCCTATCTTCTTGAAAGGTCTTTCCATTCACCACTATTGGTAGCACTTCCTTCTGAGAATACTCATATGCATTTATATACTGCTGAATGTTTGTTGTTTCCATGTTTCTCTCATTAGAATATCTCTTCTTAGAAAGGACCATATTGAGTCTTAGTATAATGTTGAACAAATCAAATATTTAAAATTTTATTGACTGTGACTGACTATGATATAGTTCTGTTCAGTAGTACTAATTGAATATTGAACACTCAAGTTTCAGGTTTACATTCTAATATTCAAGTATACAACATATCATACATTCTTCAAGTCCATAGATAGTGTGATGTAGGAGAAAAGGACAGACCAAACACAAACAATCTTAGTTTCCATCTAAGATGAGACTACTTCCTAGGACCCAATCCTTTTTTCTCTAACAAAGGAATAGTCATTCACAAAATGTGGGACTTTTAATTCACATCCAGTTCAAGCCAGATAATATTCTCACTAGTTCCACTAAATCCCAATGATTTTATATGTCTCTCATTCTAGGACTTCAAACCCTGCAAATCTATTACACACTTCATCCCAAATTTCAGGAAAATATAGAAGAATATCTTTTGATGTAGAGTGGCTAGTTTCCTTTAAAGACATAAGAAGTTAGTCCTTAGAATTTAGTAAGTCAGAGTTCTGGCTAAGTCAATATTATGCTTTCTTTCACCTGAGACATAAGGCCAGTCTCTGTGAATTGTAACAGCAGCTAGATGGTACTGTGGCTAGAACACTGACTTGGAAGTCAGGAAAATAATGAATTCTAATTTGCTCAGACAACTACTAGCTGTGGATATTTGCAAGTCACTTAACTTCTATGCCTCAATTATCTCAATTATAAAATTAGTATAATAATAATATCTATCTTAGGCTCATTAAGAGAATCAAATGAATTAACATATATTAAGTTGCATACATTAAAGTACCATATAAAGGCTAACTATTATCATTGTTATTTTGTGACTGAGTTTAGGCAGAATCACAAATTGCTGCCCTGATTAAAGTAACCATGAGGGATGGGAAGGAGAAAAGTGTCTATATTTTAGCAAGTGTATCCTTAAGTATATCAGCTAGTTGGCATAATAAATAGAATGTTAGGTATGGGTCAGAAAAATTCCCTTTCTAAGTTCAGATCTGGCCTCTGGTCCTTACTAACTGTGTGACCTTGGGCAATGTCTCAGGTGCTCACCTGTAAAAAGATCTAATCCTGTAAAGATGACTGATCAGAGCAATACAAGCTTAGAATGCTTTACCACAGGTCAGACACAAATAGTCCACATGAACGTTTGAAATGGAGACATCCCTAAATTTGAGCATCTCACATTTCTTTGGAGCACTGTAGTTCTGTTTTGCTCATAGAACATAGTGCCTTGTTTGATGCAGGAATACCAAGCTGGGTGGTCCTGTACTAATTTCTCTCATGTCATGAAATTCATTCCAAAGTTTCTCAGAGAGAACTGTCCTTGTATTGCTTCTTTTGATCTCTTATGAGTGTTTCCTTGCATAAATTACCTGCAATATAGTCTTTTAGACAAATGTATTTTTGGCATTCAAATGTGACTTGCCCAACAGAATTGCACTCTCTACAGTAGAGTTTGAATGCTTGACAATTTAGTTCTAGAAAAGACCTCATTGTCTGATATCTTATCTTGCCAGATGATCTTCAGAATCTTCCAGAGACAATCTGAATAGAAGCAATTCTGTTTTCTGGCACGTATTGGTAGACTGTCTAGTTTTCATGGTATACAATGAAGTCAGCACAGCAGCTCTCTAAGGATTCAGAAGTCTAAAGCCTCTTTTCTGGTACACTTATCTTTGGAGTCTATTAAACAAAGTCATCTGCTTCATTCTCTCTTCCAGAGTCATCAAAATCTAGTACAAAACAAAGTAAAGATGAGTGGTCAGTGCCTTGAAAGGGTTAACATTGGCTTCTTTGATATCTAAGCTCTAAGTGCCTGATTCAGCTACCTGCATGATCATTGAAACAAATCTTTTCATCCACCTATTCACTTGCTTGGAGTAAATACCTTTCTAACTCACCAGAGAATATGAGACCCCTCAGTCACTCTCACCCTGATTTAGCCCATATGCTAAAATGGTTACCATAGTGTGGCTGCTGTAAATGCTTGCTACACAGCTTCTTGGAATCATAAGGGAGAATTGGTAAATCAGTGGGACATCAAGGTAGGAAAAGTCTTGAAAAGACCCTCCCAGAAGAGGTATTAATCTCTTCTGGACACTCCCTATAATTTTGGCATTTGAATTGAATCTTAAAGGAAGAGAAAACTTTGGGAGGTAAAAATAAGAAAAGAGTTTATTATTCTACGTTTGTGAGACAAGTGGTGCATAGGATTAGAGATGAAAGATGAAATGGGAGTAAAGAATAGAGAAGATTGGTTGGTATGGATTAATGAATATAGCAAGTAGATAAACAGTCTGATTTCAGAAAAACCTGAAAAAAATTACCTGAATTGATGCTAAATGGAATAGAACCAAGAGAACATTGTACACAGCAATAATGTGACTGTGATGATCAACTGTGATGGACTTTTTGCTCTTTTCAATAACGAGGTGATTCAGGCTAATTCCAATAGATTTGTAATAGAAAGCATTCTCTGCATCCAGAGAGAGAACTAAGGAGACCGAATGTGAATCACATTGTGAATACCACAGCATAATATTTTTACTTTTTTTGTTGTTAGTTTGCTTGGATTTTTTTCTTTCTATTTTTTCCCTTTTGATCTGATTTGTCTTGAACATATGTGGAAATATGTTTAGAAAAATTGTATATATTTAATTTACAATGGATTATATTCTGTCTGGGTGGGGAGAAAAGGGAGGAAATGTGGAACAAGTTTCCTAAAGACTATCTTTGCATGTATTTTGAAAAATAAAAAGTCATTATTATGAAAAATGCTTTTAAAAAGAATACAGGAAGTGGGAAAATATTCAGTGAAGAAGGAAAAGTAGGCTGGGATACGTAATAAATAATTTTAAAAGCTAAACAGAGAAGTCTGTATTTTAAGTAGAGGTGATTAGAGTCTGAACTAACTCTAGGTGTATAGAAAATGGCTGGGTGTGAAAGAGACTGTGAAAGTAGAAATGATAAGATTTGGCAGCTGACTGGATATAAGGGATGAAGGAGAGAGGAATCGAATGTAATGTCATTATTATGAGCCCAGGACATTAAAAGTAAGATGATTCCCTAAACAGAAATGAAGACATTTGAAAGGAAGGAAAATTTAAGAAGATAATGAGGTCAGTTTTAAACTTGTTTAATATAAGATATGTATGGGACATACAATTCAAGGTAACCAGTTGGCAGTTAGTTCTGGGAGATTGAGGTCAGGAGAAAGGATATCCTATCATCTCCATAGAAAGCATAGTTAAATTCATAGGAGCTCAGTGTTACCAGAGTATAGAGAGATAAGAGAAAAGACCAGGGAAAAATTTGAAAGTCACCCACTTTCAGGAATCATGTTAACCAGCAAAAGAAATTTGGAACTGGATGATACCAAGAAGTAAAGGATTAAAGGACATTTTTTTTTTTTGCCAAATTGTGCTAAATAGACTAATGAGTGACTCAATATGGTAGCTTGATAAAATTCTAGATTTGGAGAGAGAGGAGAGACTATATATATTTGTATGTGTTTTGAGTTATGAATGTGTAGACACATAGAGAGAGAGAGAGTAATTCTTCAATAAACTCACTGGAAAATACACTATGAATGTAATTGTCCATTTTTCCAAGATAATAATCCTTTTTCATGCCCTGAGGACTTCAGTTCTGATTATAGAATGCTCTATTCCTAATTCCCCAGTCTCCATCTCTCCTTTGCCCAGGATTTAGCTTAATCTCAAGAGTTCCTTACCTCCCTTCCATCCCCAGAGCCATTCTGAGCATAGGGATGCATGGGAATCAAGCTTATTAGCTTTCAGGCCAGGTGCTACCTTATATTCCTATGAACCCAAGAAAGAGAAGCTAGAGTCCATAAAAACCTCCAGGCTAGTGGGTATTGCTGGTCCAGTTTTTGCTGATCTGTCCCTGATGAGTCTTGGGGAATTGTAGTGAACAAAGTTGGGATTTAGGATTAAGAATAAATCTTGGCTCACTGATCAAGGTTAAAATCAAGGTGAAACTGAGGGAAATGCCCTTTATAAAATCTAGAATTATTTCTCTAGCTGGTTATGATTAGAAGGTTCCTATTAATGGTTTCTTCTGCTAATCTCTGACTGAGTGGAGAAAGAAGGAAAACAGGACTGTACAGGGACTCTAGGACTGCTCTAGGTGAACATGGAAGCCAATGGTGGCTAGTATATGGAATGATAAGAAATTAAAAAGCATTCAAACAGAGCAAGCTTCCATGGATTTCCAGTTCCTGCCTTGCTCTGGCCTCTTTCTTTTCAATAATTCACTTACCATGATAGGTATTTAATACCTCCACTGGCCTCCATTACCTCCAATGTCTATACCATCAAAGAAAAAGTTACTGTTTTTGATGCCTGAATTCTCTTCCACAATACCCAGTGATCCATTCCACTATCCAGAGTCTGAAAAATTTTATGGAAGTCTAAAATAAAGAATTTGATTGAAAAGATGAATAGATGCAGTTGGTGGAAAGAAAGGAGAAAAGGGAATATATACTAGGAAGAAATCCAAAACAAGTGATGATAATAATAATAACTACAGTTTATATAGCACTATCCCAGGCACTGTGTTAGGAGTATTATGATTAACCCCTCTGATGCTCACAAAAGCCCTGGAAAGTAAGTACCATCATAAATCCCCATTTTACAGATAAGGAAACTGAGGCAAACAGAAGTTAAGTGACTTGTTTAAGGTCACACAGCTAGTTAGTATCTGAGGTTGGATGTGAATTCAGGTCAGGAAGATCTAGCACCCTATCCACTGTGCCATCCAGTGGGGAAAAGATAAAGAAACAGGGTAGAGAGAGAAAAGAATCATTGAAGGAAAATAGCTGTATTGAGATGAAAATATAGCAGTTAATTGTGTAGCAGAGATGGGGACATCAGGAATTAGGACTCCATAAGAAAGACTGAAATTTGCTTGGTACTGGTGTCAGAGATTAAGACTCAGATTTTGTTGCTGAGCTAGGGATCCCCAAAGAAAACATAGGACACTTTGAACAGCTAGGAAAACTTCAAAGAATAAACCATCTCCTCTCCTCAATTCCCCAGTCTGAGTCCTAGATGCAGAAGACACTGAGCCCTACTAAGTGATATTTTATTAACCATCTACTCTTATCCCACATAAACCTTGGTGTCCAATTTAATGAGTTAACATGCAAAGAAGCACAATTCTCAACCAAGCTTATGTGTCCACTAACTATATCTATTCCCAACATCATTTGCCCATATAACTGTATTTCACACTTCTAGAACTTGTAGAATATTACAGCTATAGAGCTACAAAGTGGTAAAATGATTAGATTGAACTCCTTCCTTTTACAGATGGGGAGAAATACATGTGATCATCAGATGATATTAATGGAAAGGACCTATGTTTCTCCTTTTTTTCAAGGTGCTCCTTCCAGAAATGGGTCATTATAACCAAAGTTGGGTGTGACTCCCCCCCCCCCAGGGTTGTTCAGGAGAGATGTCATTGATGTGGGAAAGATTCCAATATTTGATTCCCAACCCCCAGTTAACCCTTTGACTCACAAATCCTGGTCCCTTTGAATTAATAGAAGATCCGGATCTGTCCAGCCCCACCCAGATCTGAGCCAACTTTGGGGCTACACCCAAAAGCCCTCGAGCTAAGTCTTCTATTACAAAACGGCCATGCTGGGAACCCCTCTTGGCAGAGATTCCAAACATGGTAGCTATGTGAGGACGCTCTGTCCACTGGACCCTCTGTCTAGTGCTCACTTAGCCTTCCCATTACTCTCAAACTGTAATAACCTTACAAAAAGTTACTGTTAGATGCCTTTAATTCTCATTCCAATACCCAGTGATCCATCTCACTATCCAGAGTCTCGAAAATTTTATGAAGTCTAAAAAAGAATTTGAGGAAGATGAATAGATGCAGTTGGTCAAAAAAGAGAGACGTAATATGCACTAGAAGAAATTCAAATTAAGTAATGATAATAATAACTACAGTTTTATAGCACTTATCCAGGCACTGTGTTAAAAGATTATGATTAATAAAAGATGTCACAAAAGCCTGAAAGTAGTACCATCTAACCAATAAGCAATAGGTAAATTGAGAAATATATGCACAATGGTACTTAGTTTAAGTCCTACAACTAGTTAAGGTATCTGAGGTTGATTGAATTCAGGCAGGGAGACCATCAACCCCATCCACTGTTAGCTATCCAGTGGGGAAAAAGATAAAGAAAACAGGGATAGAGAGAAAAGAATCATTGAAGGAAAATAGCTGTATTGAGAATGAAAATGAGAGTGAATTGTGAAGAGAATGGGGAATCAGTCATTAGCTCATAAGAAAGTCAGAAATTTGTTGTACTGTTGTCAAATTAAACTAAAATTTTGCTGAGAGCTAGGATCCAAAGAAAACTTGGACATTAACAAGCAATAAAACTTCAAAAAAAACCACCTTTTCCTCAATTCCCAGTCTAGTCCTAATGCAGAAATCATAAGCCCTATTAGTGATAAAATTTTAACATTTATAACTTCCCAAACAACTTGGTGTCACATTTAATGAGTTAACATGCAAAGAAGCAAACAACCAAAGCTTATGTTCCATTAACTATATCTATTCTCAACAACATTGCCAGAAATGATTTCAATTCCAAAACTTGTAATATTACAAAGCTATAGAGCACAAAGTGGTAAAACATGATTAGACTTGAACTCTTCCATTTAAATGGGGAGAAATAAAATCTAAATATAAAATATTGAAAAGGACCATGTTACTTGTTTAAGAAAACCTTCCAGAAATGGGTCATTATAACCAAGGTTGGACTGACTTACAGGGTGTAGAGAAATCATCTCATCTTAGAATGAAACCTACAATAGACACAGTTCGAGTACTGACTCACACTGGCATCTCCGGCAAGGCTCTTTGCTCACAGTCTATTCCATGCATCATATAACATCTCGTCTGCCACCTTCCAAAAGTAGCTCCTCATCGCTTTCTCGGAGTATAGAGTTGAGAACATTTGCTACGCCCCTGAGTCTGCTCTTCCTCCTGCTGGAAAACCAGGCCCCCTGATTTACATCCTGTGGGCCAACTGCAGAAGCCCATAGTACCCTGCTCAGCCTATCTCTCCTGGATATTGTGTCATCTAGGATCCCAAATTCCTTGCACATTCTGGTATGATCTCAAACCATCAGTTTCTATAGCGTTTCTCCAGATGTTTGTAATGAAAGTTTTGACCATGAATCTTAAACTCATGGTCAAAGCTTATGACCTTAGTGGCCATCTGTCACCCCATGATCAGTAGATCCATCACATGACCACTTGTGGTTCAATGGCAGTTTTGTTAAGCTCAGCTTTTTCCTCCCATACCAAATCCTATCTGCCATTAATACGTGCAAGAAACATTATTAAAATGCACATCTTATAAAACCTTGTTTCCACTTTATTAATGGATTCACTTTTAAACCGGCTCTATCAGTTAGAGCTGGTTGGACCTAGCTGACTCTGACCTCATCCAAATCATCTTCTTCCCAACTAATCTAGGTGGTAGAAGATCAAGGCTGAGGGGTTGCAGCTAAAGCCCTAAGTACAATGTAGATTTGCTCATCCTCATCCTCTTCTAGACCATCTTACGGTTCAATTATCACCATTTGCTGAAAGATATCCGTCAATGTTCATTCTGCTCAATATCTGCATACTTATACCCTATGCATAACCCATCGTCTATGGATGTGAGAACCAAGGAATAACAGGATCCAAAGTTCAGGATCTGTATATAGATCAAAGGTCGTAAATTTTCCTAGTTAAAGAATTTCATGATAAGCTAATCAATTTTCTAGAATGATTATTTTATATTTATATATTGTTTAAATTCTAATTATTTAGAGCCTATAAGAACATGTAAATATCTACCTTTCTTTGTAAGACTTAAGTTCCCATTTGCAGTGGTGCTCATGGAGGGTGACAGGATCAACTGTAACTAAATGCCTCCTGACCATCAGGTGTCCACGACCAAGATACTTGAAAAAGTTTCTCAACTTATAGAAACATAATTTAAGTATGTCAGATTGGAAACTCTGGGAAATGGAAATAATGAAATTGTACAGTGGATGAAAATTTAACAAGAAATTTAACTAAATACTGCCTTTAGGACTTAATACTTGATCATTAATGTATCGGGTCAATCATAAATGTTAATATGTTTTACTACCAACTAAATTTTTGATAAAATGAGATATATGACAAAATTTAAAAATTGAAATTTTAGAATCTAAATACCTATAACAAATAATAAATGGTTCAATGACTAGGCATAAAACATGCCATCATAATAAATCTCGACAGAAGAAGTTATTCCTTCGACCTGTGAAGAAAGGATTTATATAAGTAATAACTAGCACTTTGACACAATTGAAATTTTTGATCAAATTGAATTTCAAACAAAACTAATTAAGGAATTGAGAAAATAAACTGGAATTTTTTACATAAAGATTCTGATAAACATTCAAAATTTAAGCAAATTGACCTTTTAAGATTTAACTAATTATTTAATGTAAAGTATGGATTTGGATTAGTTAAATTAAACTATACTTAACTCAATGAAATGTTCAAATAGCTTATTAAATAAATACAGAAATTGGATACAAAAACTTATCGTTTGCCAGATTGAATTCAGCAATTTATCCAATTACGTTGTTTATTTTGAATTTGGTTTGTTTTGTTTTAAATTTAATACAAAATCTGCATCTTGCAAGTATTGAACATCAAAGAAGTATCAAATATAAAGTATTTTTTCAATTTCAATGGCTATATACCAAAATACTAAAAAGGTAAGTTGCCTCTTTTGTCCAAAGTTTGTGGCTTCTTTTGTCTCTAAGAACTTTTGCATATTCTTTTCCCTTTCACATTTCAAGTAAGGTAAATACGAATGTTATGATGTTATGTTGTATGATGTCAGAACATACATAGAATATAACTGATATGCTAAATATATGTAGAGAATACATTATATCTAATATGCATACTATATAGGATATATTCTGATGTATGATTTTCATACAAAGAAAGTCTCTATTTTCAATGTGATCAATTTGTCATAAATCAAGTCCTCCAATTTTTCACACAACAATATCATTTCCTTCATCTTTGTAATTTTCAAGTTTAATAGTCTAAATCATTTCCTGAGTATGAAGACTTTCAGTATCTTTCCTATTTGTTCCAATTACATTTATTATACTTTAATTTTTTGACCATCTGGAGACCCTGTTTTTAGATAATAAAATTCTGAATTTTTTTAAGTGTTATTTTAAATTCCTGCATGATTTTTATTTATACTACTTAACATTGCTATTTATTATTAAACCTACAAACTCAAAAAGAAATCTTTTACCTATTCCTTCACCTTGTTGAATTCTTGTTTCTAAGTCCAATCTACCAGATTTTATAGTTTTAAAACTAAGTGTTCACTTATCCTATTTCACACATTTATTTAATACCTTGATAAGAAATCACCTCCTTGTTTTTCTGAAATTTAAAACTAATAATTTCTAAAGATATAGTTTATCTTTAACTGATTGATTAAAATAGTGAATCTAAAAATCTCCTTAGTCTCTTCTATCTTTATTTCTTAATTTGCCTTTAATTTGGATTTTTAAAATATATAGATAAAAGGTAGTGTTTAACATTATCAATTTTATTAAAAGGTCAGGGAGTGTGTCCAGTAAATAAAGCTATTCTTTTATCAGTAATTAGTTTTAGAATGACTATAGCAATTATATTACATTAAAGTTGTGTACTTTGGGATTGTTATTTATTTTAATATTCTCAGTTGGAAAAAATTCCAAATTATTTTTATTTCTATAAATAATCCTATCTCATTTTAAAAGATCAAATTTTTGTTTTATTTCTTTTGCTTCTTTCTTTTTTTTTTTTTTTTTTTATAGGATGGAGCATTTTTACCTTTTGTAGATACGGTTTTATTTTTAGAATCACATTAATTACTCAATTCTATCAATCTTCTTTGAAGTACTGATTACAAATGACTAATTTGACATAGATTTAGATAAACATTAAATTATTATTTATTGATCTTGAAATAGCTTTGATTTTACTTATATTTCTTGATTAAATGTAGAAATTTTTTTAAATTAGATTTTTGCAAAACTTTTTATATCAATCTTGATTTAAGAAAATATTAATATGTATATTTATTGGGCAGTTAGTTTGCATTGATAAAATATTCTAAGAATTCTGATTTTTAGTTGTTTACTGTGTAGTTAGATATCTAATGGAAAATTATTCAATATTTAAATAATTTTTTTTGTTAAAATAATTTTCTTGGAGTTGGTGTTAATTTGAGTGATATTCATCTTCAGTTTTTAGTGGTTTTGTTAGTTTAAGAAATTTTTTTATTTTTCTTTGTCATTTTGTTCTAAACTTCAGTGACATTTCTTTAATTACTTATATTATCAAGGAAGATCTTTTCAATTTAATCTTTCAGTTGGATTATTAATGTTTCTTCTTCTCAATAATCTTCAAATATTTCTAACTTTGAGATGTTTCTTCTACTTTTGATTTGAGTTTTTTTTTTTATTATTATGAATGAATTAGGTTAGAACTTGTTCTACAAAGGTGTTTTGGAGAAATAAAGTCGGTTTGTCACATTTAAATTTATTGGGATCTAAACCAGGTATGATGACTTTTCTCTTTTGATTAGTGTCCTATTTTTTTCTATCTTAATATTTGGTTTTATTATTTTTCAGATTTCAATTTTTTTAGATCAGCATTTTGCCAGTAAGTTTTCCTTTTTCTTTTTCCGTGAGATTAAAGTTCCTTTACCTCTAACTTTTTCAACCTGATTTGATTTTTAAAGGCTTTTTAGTTTGCAAATTTTTTGAATCAGGTGATCCATTTGATCAATATTTGGATAGACTTTTTTTAATTTCAGTATCTCTTGTTAAAATAATGCTGATTTCAATCTGTCTAATTTCTTGGTTGGCTTATTTCTTTTACTTTAAATTTTAGAGTCATATTGAATCATCTAGTCCAAAGATGCTTTTTCAAGTCTACACTTTTGCTATTTTAAAAATAATGAAGAGAAGTGACCTATTTATATCAGAACAGAGCTGTAAATTTAGCTTCTTCATTTATGAGCATGTACTATTTCATGGCAAATCATTCGATTTTCAGCACATAGTGGGCCTGTAAATTGGTATAATAGTTCCGCTCATTTGTAGATTTGGACTCATACTTGTCTGGGATCTAGCTGAAATGTTAACATCTGCCAATTTACTTCACCCTAAAAAATTGCAATAGTTGTGAGCAAACCCTGAGTGCTATTTTATTGCCACTGGATCTTTTTCGAATTTTACCTATGTAACTACTTGTCCAAGAACATAAGCAACAGGTTCCAGATGTTTTTCTTCCGAGCTAGAAAGTTCATCCTTTCTTAGACTATAGAAATAGTTGACATTAATCAGTATAGTCATTTGATTATCATTTGAAAATAAACTTTTCTTCCTCAGTGAAAGAGTGGCAATAGAAAAGCAAACAATTTCATTACTCCTTCTGGAACAAATACCCAATGGTTCAACTTGAACCTTTTTAAAAGATGGAATTACAAAATTTATTCTTCCTGTAATAAAGATTTTTATGGTTCAGTCAGCAACTTCTGATCCCTCAAAAGAGATGGCTTTAGAAAGTCTCTGAATTTTAATTTTAGCACTTCTCACCTTAGAATCAGAAAATCTGTAATTCAGAAAATAATTTTGTTGTTGATCTTTCCTGATGATCTAAAATATGTTGACATTTTATGCCAAAGGGAAAATGGAAAAGTCTAAAGACGAATTACAATATTCATGAGTATTTAGAGTGAGAACTCAATGATCCTATAATACTGGTACCAGTGATATACCTAAATGTCTGGAGTCAGAAAGACTGAATTCTGTCTAACTGTCATTGGATATAGCTTTTATTTTTATGTAACTTTAATTTATTTGCATATTTCGTATCTTTAGACTATACTCATTATTTCAGGATTATTGTAAGAACTAAGGATTTAAATAATAGGGTAAAGTGTTAAATACTTACTCAGAACAAATTTAAATTTGTTATTTAAGAAGCATTTTATGAATGACTTTTCAATATATATAATAGTGCATCTACCTCAATTCTTCAGGTTTTCAAGTTTCGACCTTGTGTTCTATCGAAAAAAAAATGTTTGCGTGCGTAGAGAACTGTTAACTAAAAGGAAAGTCTTAAATAAAATAACTGATGGAAGACTACATGAAAAGTCCCTTAAGCATCCGAGGTTTTGAGAATAATTAAGAAAAGAAATAAGAAAATGTTTGATAAGCATAGCCTTTAGATAATCGGTATTTTCAGGATAAATCTGAATTCAAATTAATTCAATATCACTTGTTAGTGCAGCTTCCCTAATTTTCAATCTTGTCACTATAAAATGGTGGTCATGTTCAGTCATGTCCAACTATTTTAATCTATCTGGTTTTCTAGTCAAAGATACAAATGGCATTTCTTATTTACTAAGTCTTTTCATTGTAGAAAACTGAAGAGTAGTGTTATGATTCCGACATCATCTGTCCTGTTTTAAGATCGAATAAACTCAGATCCCCTAATTTAAGTCCTAGATTTACTACATTTTAGCTTCCAAATGATGATACTATAATCCCTATTCAAAAGGAATAGTACAAAATCTTAGTCATTTCATTCCCAAATCAGGTAAACTATATTATTTAAAGGTCTCATAATTTTTGACCTTTCTAGCTTAATTAGCATATGGACCCCTCCAAAGGCTTAAAAATTGAAGAAAAACATGAGTTTAATTTAAATATAATTAAGAAATTTCATCTAATTATAGAGCTTAGTTTATCCAAGACTACCTCAACTCCTACCCATTACTCAAAATATTTCCACATTTCCAAATTATCACCTACTTTCTTTCTCACCTTTTGTCACCAAAATATAGAGCTTTTACCTTGCAAAGACTAATACCTCTGCTGAATTTTCATTCCATTTCCTCTTAATCTGTCTAGAATCTAATTTCAGAGGCATTCCTTCTTACATTAGATATGTAAAAGTGCAATCTCTTTCTCTAATGACTTTCTTAATTACAAATATAGTCATGTTCCCTAATCCTAAAATTAGATGTATGCATAGATGGCCTTATTTTTATCTTCTGTAACACTAGGTGTCATTGTTTCACCAAAATATATCTTTATATAGATTAAATATAAATGTGTGTTTATATAAATTTAAGTAATATGTTTATTATTATTTGTTCTGATTTTCCCTTTTCAATCTCTGAAAGTAGAAAGTTACTAATTCCATTGCCAAAAAAAAAAGAATATCCAAAAATAGTATTAGCTTTCTCCAAAATCATAACATTTGGGTCACATGCTTTTCCTATGTTCTATTTTCCTCTCACTTACTCTTGGAAATAGAATCTCACATCTAGATAGAAATTATTGGTATGGAAGGTCGATTAAAGAGTAGCTCAAAGGGCAATCCTTAAAGACCAAGATCTAGAATGATTCTCAAAAAAAGCATTCTTTTCATAAGGCTAATTTGGGACAACTAATTCAATTTGGCAAATGACTGTTTTTGGAAATGGTAAGAATTGATTAATATAATTTTCATTTGTAATAAATTAAAACGTCTCCAGTACATTTATTATTGCTATATAAAGGCAATATTTTACGCTAAGCTCAGTTTTTCCTTATATCAATGGGGAAATAATACAACTCTCTCTTTCTCTGAGAATTAAATGAATCTTAAATTTAAATACTTTCACTGCAAAGATTTATTTAAACCTTGTTTAATTTAATTATTTAGTCATTCCATAGACTTATGCCCCATTTATAGATATGGGATAAGAGATAAATATGGAAACGAGTTCTTAAGAGATTAAGAACCATTTATTTAATTTTTTATAAACTCACTTTAAATATATCTAAGCTAAAGATGAAAAGTATGTGAAAGGTAAATAATAGATTTGAAAGAATTTTAGAATTATTATTAAGGTTGTTAACATTGAAAGAAGATGATAATAAAGGTAATCTTTTCAGCTGCGTGTTTTGCAACAATTCATAAAAAATTTTTTTTATCAATATGTACCTATCTCTATGACAGAAAGACACCATAAAATCTGGGAAGTTTTTTTATTTCTTCCAATTCCAGGCTATTCAAATATAAATAGTTTTAGAGATGTAATTACTTAACTTAGAACTAACAAGAGCCACAAAGCTTGACCTGTCTAGAGACTTCATCCCTTCTCAGACATTATTAGCAGTGAGCTCTACAATTTAAACTACTATCCTCATTTCAAAAATGAGCATGGTAACATCCCAATCTCAAAAGCAGTTGAAGAATCAAATGAAATGATCCATTTAAAGCACCTGCACATTTTAAAGTGATTTCTAGCTTTATAGTTGGCTTTGTTCTAACAGAATTCCAATAAATATTAATCAGAGTAGATGAACAGAAATTCTTCATCAAATATTTTTTGCAAATTGCACATTGATAAAAATTCAAAATAAAATGATTGATTTCCTATCCAAATTTTGCTTAGAAAAATGGAAAAGGGGTGCAGGTATAGAGCTGAAAACCATGAACTCAGTATGATTGAGATTTAAATCTGGTGCTAAATATTTTAATACTTTCACTGTCTGTGTGACCCTGGGCAGCATCTAACCCATGCTTCCTATAAAAATAAATAGTTTTCTTAGAGAAAATTTGGAACTTTACTTCACTAATTCTCCAAAGTAGTCATAATGGTGGTGAATCCTGCCAAGTATATCATTGTCATCGTGAATTGTCCATTTTAGATTCACTTCAAGAGGATAGCTTAAATGGGAATAAAACTGAAGAAAGGTTATAAAGGCAATTCCTTGCTATTTCCCTTTCCTATGTAATATTATTAGATTCATCAAACACCAGCCATAAGTCAGTCTATTTAGGTCTTTCAGAAGAATACCTTAGCTTTATAGGAATTGGTAGAATATAGGACATAGCTAATACGAATTCCCAAGGATTCAATGGCGAAAAAGGTTATTGGAGTCTGTCCTAGATCAATTAAGCATATTCAAAAAGTTTGACTAAATTCATCAAATTCTTTCTGTTCCATATCTTTAGTTTCCAGAAGAAGTCAATTTCCTTTAATTGATTTGCATGGAAGCATGTTGGATTGAGTTCAAAGTTTGAGGATAACCTTTGTTCCCACTTTTCTGACCATCACTGTATATCATTTAGCTGGAATCAAAAGTCCCTTCAGTGTTAATTTGCTAAAGATTGAAAAATCTTCGATTTTTCCTCTCTACCTGACACTCTTCCTCCCCCCTGCTTTTCTTTGATCTGGGAATCCCTATTATCTCAAAAGGCTTTTAGCTCTAGATAAAATTGGATTGCAAGTCTTGAACCAATATAAAGCAATTTTCAATAACCTTAAGCTCTATAACTACTCTTTCGAGAAGAAAAATTTCTAAAGCCTTATTATCAATTGCCCTAATGTAGTAGATCATGTCCTCCCTAAACCATTTCAAGAATTTACAATTTCCTCAGACTCTAAAAATCTAACTATTCATGCATTCTCAGAGAATGGTTCAGAGCTTGGATTGACATCCTCTAACATGGACAACTTTGAGACCTATTGGTTATGCTCAAGCTAATAGTCCATCTGTCAAGACATTTACCAAGAGATAGCCACCAAAGCTGCTTAGAACCACTAATGAGAATTAGGTGATAAAATGCACAAAAAGGAAAATGAAAAAGCCTCGAAAAGAGTTTGGTAAGCTCCTCACACTAGAGGTACTAGTACTATTGAACACCTGTTACACCATATCCTTTCACACTCTACTTCTTATTCCAATCAACTAAACATTAACCCTTTATCACTGATTTAAATGTTTTCAAAGTGTAATTCAGAGAAATGTCACAAAGATTTGGTAAGTCGCCTCTTTGTTTTAAGGAAATAGTGAGATTTCTCTACATTTCAACCATCAGCTGGATGACCATTTGTTGGAGATTCTGTTATTATGGAAAAGCAGGAATAAATGAAATGAATTAATTCTGTTCTCAATCTTTGGGGAAAGTATTTGGGAACTTTTCATCTCACAACTGTCCTATAAATTTAATAGGTCTATAAATTTGGATAGATATCCAAATATCAACTTTATTACATTTTTATTGAAGTTTTGCCATTTCCTAATTTATCCAGGATGGATTTATCCTGAGAAAAGGAGACTGGAATAGGAAGATTAGAGATACCTTCCTTTATGCTTTATCCAATTCAATATGCATCATCCTCCTTATCACCTATATTTATATGTGTTCCATCTTTTGAGAGAAATTCAGTGAGTATTTGAGTAATTTATTTCTTACTCATTCCCAGAATTATAAAATCAAATGGACCTCTCACTGAGGCCTACAAACAAGAATAGGCAATGACTTGTTAGTATGTTGTCACAGGTCTCCTTTTCAGATATAGGTTCAACTAGATCAACACTTCTAAACTTTTTCCACTTGCAAAACCTTTTCATCTGAGAAATTTTTATTTGATCCAGATATACAGGTATAGAAATAAGACAAATCAAGCACTTATTGGATAATAATTATTATTTTGCAACTCCCACATTCAATGACAAGACTAACATGGGGTCGCAACCAACAATTTAAGAAGCTGGGAACTAAATGGCATGTGGTGTTTCTTCCAACTTGAGATTCTATAATTCTGTGATTTTCATCCCTGTCAGACCCAGACTACTTCCTATGAAAGTTTGTTCTTTTGAGTGACAATTACCTATCTTTACTACTGTCTCAAAACATTCATCTCTATTTCCAGGACACTTATTATACCTCTGAAGTACTCTATTCCTTTCATTCCATGAAATCTAACAAAACTTATTAACTTGATTTTATTTGAAAATACCAATGCCCTTTTCATCTTTCAATTTCTTCCCTCTCCATATCTTCTCATTTTTCCTAGTGTATTTCAATATCTGTGCTTAAGCAGATGAAGAAGCTAGCTTCCTAACCTGTTCTAGGTTTCTAAGAGCTAATCATCTATGACCCCTTTAGGTCTCATGAAAGAACTAAATTTATTATTTCATTTGTTTAGAAGCCCTGGATGTCAAAATTTGTTTTATTCAGGCTAATACCTTCTTTTAACCTATAGTTTAGAATTATCTAGAGCAGTAGTGTCAAACTTGTAGCATTAGGTCAAACCTAAGTGTAATCTGAACAGATTAAAAATAATTGTAAACTGTTTAATACAAAAAAAATTACAGTCTAATATAGTAGTGTTAAATTGGGATTTTCAAATCCACCTATGGGCCCAAAGGGATCCATTTCTATTTGAGTTTGACATCACTGATCTAAAGCACAGAGTTTAAGATTGACAACTGTGTATCTGCAGAGACAGACTTAAATCCAGGTCTTCCTGGTATATGAAGTCAGCTTTCTATCCAATGAATCATGCTGCCTCATAAGAACTATGAGAATTATAAAAAATGAAACATAATAAGAACTAAAACCAGATGCTTGGGACATGATGGAGATAGAAAGAGTCACACAAGGAAAGAACAAGAAACTTGTCAAATGCAATAAAGATTAATATATAAAAAATGTTTGTAGCACTCTTTGTGTCAAAGAATTGGAAGATAAGTGGGTCTTCACTCAATTGCAGAATGGCTAAATAAGCTTATAATATATGAAAATAGAATATTATTGTCCATTAAGAAATGAGAACTGGTTGATTTTAGAAAGCCTGGAAGATTTACATGACCTGATCCTAGTAATAGAGACAGAAAAACATTTAACAACAACAACATTGTGTTATGATCAACTATGATACATTTGGCTGTTCTCAGCAGTTCAGTGATCTAAAACAATTCAAATAAAATTTGATTGTAATGAGATCAGCATCCAGAGAGAAAACTATGGAGGCTGAATGAAGAGTGAAGCATACTATTTTCATCTTTTTCCTTTGTTTTTCTTCTCATGGCTTTTCCTTTGTTCTGATTTTTCTCTCAACATAACTCATATAGAATATGAATATATATGTATAACTATTTTATTCTTAATGACATAGTAAGAAAAGTAGCAAATCAGTAATTTGAAAGTCCTGTTTTCCATAAACTTATGATGTGTTCTTTCACAATTAAGACAGATAAGACAGTACACAGTGTGCAAATTGAGGGCAAAAGACTTGAATTCAAATTTGTCTCAAATCGTACATGTCTTTTGTGACTGTGAGCAAGATACATCTTTTCACAGCTAGTTTTATTTATTTAATAATATAATAAGTTACACAACAGTTACACTGAACTAATGCCTTTTACAAGCAAAATATTTCACCTCTTGGCTCCAGGCATTTTCTCTGACAGCCATCCATTCTTGGTGTACTTTCTCCTCTGCTTTAACTACTAACATCTCTGGCTTCCTTTAAACCCTGTTACAAAACTCTATCTCCTGTAGGAAGATTTTCCTAACCTTTCTTAATTTCTAATTTCAGTGCCTTTCCTCTTAATTATGCCCATTTATCCTGTATATAGTTTACATTATTTATGCTTTGTTTGTACCAGGCTATAAGATCTTTGAAGGCAAGGACTTTTTTTCTTTTTCATATTCTAGCTCTTAACATAGTATCTAGAGTATAATAGATGCTTAATAAATGTTTATTGATTGATAGGTTAAATTAATAAGTTTTAGAAAAGAATATTTGTTAGGATTCTTACAAGGTGCTAAGCCAGTGGAATTGATAAGAGACAATAATTATCTAATTTAGCATGGTTCAGTATGATTGATCTGATCCTACAAGGAGATGTTATGGGCCAGAACTTGAAACAAGGTACTAAGTGGAATTGAGGAGACAGTGGTTAAATCTAGTTTAGATTGATTTAACTTACAACAATAATGGTCTTCAGTGATATAATGTTTGGTGTATACTCAGTGTACAGATATAAGCAAGAAGTTGTCAGGCCAGACACAGAAGCCCACTAGAAGCTCTTAGAGCCTCAGCCAGGATTCAGTCTGGGATATTTAAAGCCAGAGAAGGCAGTTAAGCTCTCAGAACCAAAACTACAGAAAGTTCAGAAAAACTAGCTTGAGCCCAAGTGAAGGAAACAAGAATTTGAAGGAGACAATAAAGGATTTGTACTTTAACTCCTGGCTGCATTTGGGTAATCACACTGAACTGAAACTAAGGCTGCCTCCAGAAGCCCCCAAGAAACTTGCTCCCAGAAAATATTATATATTAGAGAAGAACATTACAAATATTTATTTAAAGAATAGAAAAACAAATACTATTCTAAAACTAAAGAGCTTACTTTCTCCTCTACCAGCAGTGTCAAATTCAAATAGAAATGGATTCCAAGGCTACACATTGACTGAAGACATAAACTATCTATGTTGTATGTATTTTATTTAGTTACTTAAATATTTCCAATTACATTTTAATCTGATACATCCACACTGATCCTGCAGCATACTGTCCTATCATACCTTGATTTCTAGGGATGGTAAGCCTAACTTAGGATAATTCTACATGGCCTCACTTCTACTAAATTCATACCAAATATTACATCAATGGTGGTGAGTCCGACCTCAGTTATACTAGGTTGAGTCTTGAACGTCATTTCCCTAAGATCACTCCCTGCTAGTAGAACATTGATGTGGGCATCTATAAAACCTGGCATAAGGCTTAGACACCAGATTCCTGTGACTAACTTTCCCAGTTTCCAAATTAATATAGTTCATTCAAAACAGCCAAGGACATAGGACCATTTTCTTAAGGCACAGTGATTCAGAAGGGAAAAGCCTTAAAGCTTTATAAGGGTAGTCTTTTACCAGATATAGTCCATAGAATCAGACTATCAGAATACATCCAAGGAAATGAAGGGGGAAAAAAGGTCTCATTGAAGGTCTCTTTAGTTCTAGCTATACAATCAAAATGTCTTCTCCTAACTACACAGTTAGCAGACTAAAATTCATTGCAAAATGTCTTTGCATGTTCCATCATCTCTCTAAGATATTTCCAGGAAGTGGGTTTCAAGTTTCTTTTCAATATGGGGAATTTGCATAAGTGAAGCATGCTCTCTGTGTTCTAATACCATGTTTCACAAGTTTGTGAGGGTACACGCTCTTTGCTGTTCCCCAGCTCTTTTTTCTGGACTAGGTGGCTCTTTCCATTTAGCTTGGAATCCAAAAGTTGAGTTTCAGTTTAATATAGCTAACTATGTGATTGGAAAAAAGTCTGTACAGTCTCTTTCCCTCCCTTCTTT